>NC_058134.1:267785020-267833913 GCF_016433145.1 Gracilinanus agilis
ATATATATATATATATATATATATATATATATATAAAAGAAAGGGTCAATACCTTGGGCTTTTGGCAGTCTTTTGTCATCAATAGGTGCCTTGATATTGTATCATCCCTGAAAGGGACTATTTTCAGATATCATAGAGAATGATGGCTACAGAATATTCATCTATTAACTTATCCTATTATCATTTACCAGTTTTTATTCTTTTTCCAGTGATCTAATACTAGCTCTTCTCATACTTACAACACACAAGTCACAGCAAATTTCTAAGCAGGACTTCAGATATTTAAGTGAGAATTTTAGAAAAGATAATGTTGCCTATTCTGGCTCTATTACGTCTGTTGCTTTGGGTAAGTCACTTTGCTTACATCTCAATTTCTTAACATGTAATTCAAGGGAGTCAGGTTAGATGACCTGAAAAGTCACTAACAAATCTATAATCCTGGTTCTACAATCGATCACTTCTCTAGAAAAGGATTTCAGCCTCAATGAACCCATAAAGTTTTCAACTATATAAACTGGATCGCCAACTGAAAGGCATCCGACACTATTAGATACTAAAATTGTATTTTAATTATAATGACCAAGAATCTTGGCCCTAGAGAATAGAGAAAATGCTTCTCTCTCCCTCCTTAAAAGAGGGGAGGGCCTACAGGAATTAAATATTGTATTAGCCTCTGTCAGTTTAGGATGAATTAACAGAGGCTAATACAATATTTCAATTTTGTAGGCTTTGTTACAAGAAATGGCTCATTGGATAGGTATCATTTTAACAAAGGTGATAAAATATTTTAAATTTCTTTATGATTTTCAGACCAAGAATTCCCTGCCTGCCTGATATGCAGATTCTTGGCTATTTCTCATCTCAAAGAGTATGTAGAACCATGAAAGGAACCATGGTATAGATGAAAGTACACTGGCTCCCCAAAGTCATTGGACCCAAGTCCAAATTCCACCTCTAGTGCTTCTACATTGTGACTTTGGACAAGTCACAACCCTCCCTGCCTCTTGGGCTTTCATCTGCCAAATTGGGTTTGCACTACTCTTAAAGACATTGTACTAAATACCTGGAAGGGGGTCTCTGCCTGCTCTAGAACTACAATCAGACCTTCACGGATGTTTTCTCCTCAGTGCTTATCCATTTCCTCACATTCTCCATGGCCTCTGTTCCAATGCTTTTCTTCTCTCCCACTTCCCACACTTACTGAAAATGATGGGCCCTTTTCCTCTACCTTCTCCAGTAGTCCCCCCATTTCTTGTAGTTTTCATTTCTCCATCTTTCCACTTTCCAAGGAAAATGTCCCTACTTGCTTAGTCCCCAAGTAATCTCTCCTTGTTTCTTACACCCATCGGCTTATTCTTTAATTGAGCTGTCCAGTTCCCTACAATCTGGCTTCTGGCCCACTGCTCTACCTAAATGGATGCCTAATAACTTTTTAATTGCCAAATCAGAACTTTTAGACCTCATTATCCCATCTTCTCTGTACCTGATACTTTTATACTGTCTCCCCTTGGCTTTGACACATGGCATTCTCCTAAATTCTCTTACCTTTCCAGTGGTTCCTCTGCTTATCTTCTTTTTGATCCTTTAATTAGGGGCATTCTTCAAGGGCTGGTTCTCTCCCTCAGCAATATCATTCAGTTTCAGGGTTTTAGTGATCGCTCCTCACTCTCAATCTATGACTTCTCTGACCTATCTCCTGGATAAATTTAAGGTCCCAAACCTCAAGTCATCTCTTCTTAGAAGTCTTAGTGGCTACAATGAATGGTGCTGCCTTTTCTACACAAGGCTCCTCCTGCCTATGAGCTCTGGAGTACATGTCCGTCAGTGGTATCCCTGGGCCCAAAATGCATGCACAGATGGGTGAAATTTGCGATTCCAAATTGCTTTCCCTAATGATTGTACCAAATTACATCTCCTCCAACAGCACATTAATGTCACCCTTTTTTGTTCTCGAATTCTGAAATTTCCTCCTCCCCGCCTTTCTATCTCCCTTCCAAGCCCAAAGCTGGTCTTTGTCCACCCTGCGACCTCGGGGCCCCGAGCTCTCCTCCCCTCCAGACTACGGCTCCTCCAGGAATTCTCTCCTCATCCTGAACCACTCTAGGCTGCCCGCAGGAGCCCCTGGGCCCGGGCGCCCATCTAAGTCCTGCCCTCCTCGAACGCACCCGTGTCCTCCTCGAGCCTCCCTCGACCCCAGCTAAGAAGCGGGCCTCCGTCCTCCCTCCCGTGGCAGGTCGGCTGCCGCCCGTGCAGGACGCTCTCTAGCCAGTCTTATCCACGTCACGCTGCGATTGCCTCACCACCGGCCTCTCCCCACAGCCGCCCCACTGGCATCCCTGGCCTGGTGGCCGGCCCTGGACAAAGCTGGTGTCGCGGTGAGGCCTTCGCTTCCTCTCTAGCCCCTGACCTCGTCCTTTAAGTCTGCTCTCTCCAGAGTTACCACAAAATCGCCCCCCTGGCCTCGCTGACCACTCTTCTCTGGCTAGATCTCCGCCCAGGGCCTGCCCACTCTGTGCAGGCCACTTGCAGGCTTCGCTCTGGCCCTCCGCCACCACGTGGCCTTATCAGCTCTGACTGTGTCACCGCCTAGATGTCTCCAATCGAACACGTCCGAGACAAGTCCCCTCCCTGCCTCATCTCTCATCCGCCGTGCGGCGGACCCTGAAAGCCGCCTTCTGCCTTTTGCTCCCTGCCTCATCTGGCACGGTGGCGTCCCTGCCGCAGAACCCGCCAACCTGGCCTCGGCACTGCTGGCACAGGCCCGTGTTGGCTTTCCATCTTCCTTCAAGTCTCTCCTCATTCCAGTCCAGCCCACCCAGTTTTCAAACTCATCTTCCTCGAACCCAGGCCTGACCAAGTCACACACGACGCTCCCATCCTCCCCAGGGGCTTCCCATCGCTGACCAAACGTAAAATCTCGCTTGTCCATCAAGCCCAACTCGTCTCCAGTGTGCTAAGCCGTCCCCCTGGCGTCTGCTCTTCACACTGGGCCCCGTCTCCCAAGGAGGCACCACATGTGGCTCTCCCTCGTCCTGGCCTAGCAGCACCCTCAGGCCTGGCTAAAGCTCCCCTTCTAGTGCTCTCCTTTCTCCTCCCCTCAGGTTTGCACACCCCATTTATCCAGTATCCAATCCAGAATTCGTCTTGTCTTACTCATGAGACTGCTCAGCCCTTGCACAGCGCCCTGCACCCGGCGGGGGCTTAATGTATGGCCTGCTTTTCTTCTGGTAACTTCCAGAAACTGTCCCCCTGCAATGTGATGGGGGTGAGGTCGATCCGTCCTGCTTAAATTTGCAGTTCTAAGTGACTTGGGTCATTTGGGGGCCAGGGCATAATGGATAGTGTGTGGCTAGGGGATGGGAGTGGAGGCAAGAACTATTTTATTATATCCTTTGAACAATTTCTCCAATAAAATGGCTCTTGTTAAAATAGTCGAATCACTTAGATCTCAGTGGTTTGGACATCAGACTATATCAGAGCTTGATACAAAAGTTCTTCCCCCAAGTGACTCCTTTCAGTTTTAATTTCAGTTTTATATATCAAAATCATCTCAATCTAGAAGTCAAGATCTATAATTGTGAGTCATCTCCACTTTGATTTTATCACATTTTATACATAGGTCATGTGTCTACATGGAAATTATTTAAATATATGGTATGAAGTTAGCCAACCTAATTTCCATCAGTTTTCCATTTTCCCAGCAATTTTTGTTCAATAATTGTGTATTTTGAGTCTATTAAATAACAGAGTTATAATGGATTACTGCTACTTTAAGGTTCTTCCATTCATTTCCATTATAATGAGCTGTTACTACTTTATCTAGTTCTGTAAATTAAACCTTAAGGAGTCTAACCCAGTACATCGATAAATTTGCAAAACAACAAACAGACAGTACTTTTGTTCATCATATTAACACAAGTCAAACCATGGAACAATTCTCCATTTCCCTTCATTTTGGTGACTTAAAATGATATTTATGAGTCCTGTGTAGGTTGAAAACTAGGTATTTTGAATGCTTCTTTTTCCTAACTTTTCCTGCTGATGGATTTGGAAAAGTTATTTTATATTCTATGTTGCAGATTTTAACTTTGTGGATTACTTTTTGGCTCAACCTTTAATTTTCTATAAAATGGCAAAAGAAAATCCATTTTTTTCCCAACATTTCTAGAACATGAAATGAATAGTGGTTATTTTTGGATCATCTCTCATTAAAAGATCTTAGCAACTTTAGCAGCTGTTAAAGGATCCAACTAGATGGTGCAGTAGCTTAAGTGCTGGGACTGGAATCAGTAAGAGGTGAAGTTCAAATCTGGTCTCAGATACTGTGTGACTTAGGCAAGTCACTTATCCCTGTTTGCCTCAATTTCCTCGTCTGTAAAATAAATGAAGGAAATGGCCAACCACTTAAGTACCTTTGCCAAGAAACTCCAAATGGAATCACAAAGGCTTGGACATGACTAAAATGACTGAACAATGAGATTTCTCATCTCCTAGTCTCTTTTAGAGAGGGTTTACCACATTAAAAAGAGGTACTTTTATGGAGTATTGGATTGTTACAAAACTTTTTTCCATTTCTATTGATATCTTGCTTTTTATTGTTTTCCTAACATTAAAATATTCCTGGAAAAAACACATCTGGTAATAGTCTAGTCTTCTAAATTAGATTTCTATAGATTCTCCTCACTTAACATGTCTAAAATCAAAGTTCTTTTCTCTTAAACTTAATTCTACGATTTCAATGGTCTGCATTACCAATTCACTATTGTTGGTAATCTTACCTTTGACTCTTCTTACAGTTAATTACCAAATACTTTCAGTCCTACATCTCACTCAAATCCCTTCCCTGCCCAATATTACCACTTTTAAAGGTATCATTGCAACAGCCAGATCTACTTTCCCTCAAATCAACTTTCTAACCACTCCCAGATTTAAAAAACAAAAACTAACCAAAAAAGCCTTCACATAAACCACAACTCTAAAGTATTCAAGTTTTTAGTAGTTTCCTGAGTGAAGTTCAAATTCCTTTACCATCCAATAACATTAAACCAGCTTCATTCTCACATTACTCTTGGAACTTCATAACTAATGCTCTTAAATACAATCTCTCTTCTTCTCTTGCACTATTGTTTAAAACAACAAAATGCTTACCATCTTAATATCAATTCTAGGCCAAAAGAGCATCAAATGCTAGGAAATCATGATTAAGTGAGAGGTAGGAAGTGTCTGAGGCCATATTTGAACATGGGCCTTCCAGACTCCAGGCCTGGCATTCTATATACAGTGTGCCATCTAGCTGTTCCAGAACCTATTTTCTTACAGCTCAAATCAAAGAGTAGTACCTTTAGATAGATTTCTTTGACTTTTCACATTCTCTCAAATAATATCATCAATCACTATCTCTTTACTACTTGTATTTATTTAATGTATTTATTTTTTCTAATCTTTTGCTAATGCATTGCTAAACTGAATCAGACCTCTAAATTCCATAGTAAAAATCTGTGATCTCAACTATGAGGGTGGCTGAGACTGGTAGATTTCTCAAGCCACAGAATTCTGAACTACATGAGGATATGCCTATTGGGCACCCACACGAAATTCACCATCTATACAGTGAGCCCTCGGGAGACAGGCCCTATCTGTCCCTAAGGAGTGGCAAGTTGGCCCTGGTCAGAAACAGAACAAGTCATGGCTCCCAAGAAAATCATTAACTAGGATCAGGCCTAGCTAGGAGTATCCTTTAAAATCCATTTCCTGCTGAGTTAATTCAGTGTCTTATTTTAATAGCAGCACAAAGATTTTGTTAAATGTCTCCATGACAAAAAAAAAAGGTGTTTTAAAAAAATGAATTAACAACTCCCAATAAAAAATTAACAATTAGCTATATATACAAGATTCTTAGAGAATTACGGTATAAGTGGTCATCTGTTTAAAGGAATGTCTCCTATCAAATAAAATTTTTAAATCTTATTACCGTTTTCTCTCAACCCTAATTATACTGAAGATTAGTAAAATTCCTTTTCAGAAGTAGCTGTTGCTTGACAATTCACGGGGGGCGGGGGGGTGGGGGGGTGTCAAGAATCAAAGCAACAAAATACAAAAGCATTTTTGCTTCTATTAATAAAGTGCTAACTAGGATAATTTGAAGACAACTGCTGGTCTATAGACTCTAATATTGTAAAAACATTCTACTAATGTTTTAATAAGAAAAATCACCTTTTGAAAAATGAGGTTGATTTACTGAGTAAGGCCCAGGAAGAGGAAATATCCAACTATAAAGAGACCATCTTGTAATATTCAAAAACAAGCATTAATTAATTGTCTATATGTAACAAATTGGGTTATTATACTAGGCTATTAAATACAAAGTAGTTCCTCCTACGCAGTACAGGGGAAAATGTTAAAACATTTCAGTGTATACATGGATTTCTTAAAAATCCACTGTTTAAAATCAATTTCATTGTTCTTAACTAGTATAACATAAGTTATTCTTGAATTTAGATTTTGAAGAAATGCTTTTATAATAGCTTATTCTTAAGCAAAAATTCCCTGGTCCCACTACATAAGGCAGAAGTTACCTGCCAATGTGAAAATGTTTGGAAGAAAACTCTTCTTTTTTAAGATTTAAGAACTCCAAATTTCCTCAAGCAACAAAAGTTGAATTGCTCCTAAAACAACTTCTATATTGATTTAGAATCACAGGAGATGAAAGGGACCTTAAAATCACCGGGTCTATAATCCTCTCAATTTACAGGCAAGGAAAAGGAAACTCACAAAAGCCTCCTTTTAATACCCTAATATATTAAACTTTCGATTGACAACAGTGATACAGGCAATAAGAGGCAAAAGCTGGGATTTCACCTAAGGCACGTTGGTCTCAAAATCCATTATTGTACTACAGTGCCTCCTAATAATCTCTAAAAGGAGTACTTCAATCATCTGAACTATTACTTAATAAAACCCTAATAGTTTTAGGGTTTTATTAAATAATTAGAATACTTAATTTTGAATTTCCTTTTCCTATACTCAACTTTAAAGAAAATAAACTAATTATAGAATAGGAGAGGGAGAAGGGGGAGGCCACTTCTACATGAGTTTCTGCAAAAATTCTATCCAACATCCTATCTACAAAAACACTGATCTTCAGAACAATTATCTTCAAAAAAGTCAACTTCAACTATACTTACTAAATAACTGCATAAAGAACATCTGTTTTCAAAATAAGGGTTGAGAAATTAAAAGTTATCTAGAGCTTTTGCCACTAAATCTTTTTTTTTAATCCCTACCTTCTGTCTTAGTGTACTGTGTATTGTTTTCAAGGCAGAAGAGTGGTAATTGTCAGGCAATTTAAGTGACTTCCCCAGTCATACAACTAGGAAGTATCTGAGGCCACATTTGAACTCAAAACCTCTTATCTCTCTCTAAATCTGGATCTCAATCCACTGAGCCACCCCTGTTGCCCCCTCTCCCCCCACCCCCAGACATTATAATATCTTGATGCCATTTTCAATTATTTCCACAAAGACTGGTATAATGGTTCTACAACCTATTTAAATTCATAAATTTAGCCATCATTTTCTAATTTTTTCCATCTATGCAAATGCACTTTAAGACATCTTACCAATTTCTTTCTAACACTTATAACCAGTGTCTGTGTTAAGAGTATATGCTGCATTTGTATAAACAATGAATTTCCCACTTGAACAAATAGCACAATGGTGTGATCCTTTATTTATACTGACATACAGCCAGTTTATCTGGACTCTAGTTATACTGATAAGTCTAATATAAAAACAGAGTAACAATACTTGACAGTTCCATAATATTTTAAGGTTTGCAAAACACTACATAAATATAATCTAGTTTAAATAGTCTCTCAAAAAGACTTTATAGTTATTATATCTTTGAGAGGAAACGATAGTCTTGGGAAGGGATAATTAACTGTGCCAGTTAGCTGTCATTAGTTAACTGCCCTCCGAGATAAGAAAATCAGTCCAAGGAACATAGAGCTATGTGTCACCTTCAGAGAAGTATTTCATGAGAATTGAGTTAAAACTGTCCTAGAAGGAAGCTAAATGAGCATCCCTGTGTTTATTCCTAATGAGAAATTAAGTCTGTGAATAATTTTTTAGACTTGAAGAGACTTGAGAGACTTCATTCAACATTGTGATATAAAATTGAGACTTTGGGATTCCAATGTTTGAGAAGTCAACAGTTGCAGTTGTTGGTAAAAAAAATTTTGGCAAACAACTACCTTTTTCTTATTTTTGAAGTGATCCTGGATGTAATCTTAGTCAATATATTTGGTAGTGTTAATAATACGTCCTATGGTCATTAATAATGGGATTTGTCAAATGAGACTAGGATTTGATTCTGAGGAAATAAAATAAGCTTATGAGATATTTCCTCAGTATTCCCAGAAATGGGAACTTAAGCTAATTTATGGAAAACTTTCATTTTTAGTCATTCATGAGGTAATTGTATAACATACCTTTTTTTGAACACGGAGAAAGAATAAATTAATGAGTCAATAGAAGACTGAAGGAATGTGAGATGGAAAATAATAAATTGCTGAGGAACCAAAGAATAGCATCCTTCTCGTAGAAGCTCTGCCAAATAGCCTGGCACATACCTATCTGTTCTAATTTCTTTTGGTCCTCTGATGCAACAGCCGTAAAAAATAAAAATTCATCTGGATTCTTTAAAGCAGTTAAGTTTTTAAACAAAGGATCAGTTAAACAAATCTGGACAATTGCAGTTCAGTCTTACGAACCCAATTCGGTTTGGGTGCAAATCTGACAAAAGAAAAACTCACTAAAACTACAGGTCCTTTAGGGATTTCTGCAGAAGTCATAAGTGTACTATGTTTACGTAAAGCAGAATAAAGTTGAGTTTGCAATTTCTCCGAATAATTATTTCAAACAAAAAATTATCAAGAGTCATGCATGATCCAAAATATTAGTTATCAAATTGATTGTTGTACTGATTTAAAATATAAAAAATTAAGTGATTAGGTAGCACTAATCGATTATGCCTAACATTTAAAGTAATTTTTGCTATCTTAAAAAATTTCAGGCATGCAAAAAGGCAACTAGAACACAGAGATCAGTTCTCCCATAGTGCTACTTAAGAAGTCTTTAATGTTGGCAAATAGCATCTAAAACTTCTACAAATGTTAGTTATCCACCTTCTTATCCATTGCAGAAATTCAAGCAATTAAAATGAGCTCAAATTAATTTTAAATAGTATTTTGGGGTTTCTTCATATTTATTCCCTTCTGCGTATCATCTTTTTAAACTGACTTGAGAAACAATAGAATCAAAGACTTTGAGAACTACAAGAAACTTATTGGTTGACTTATAATTACTCTTCTTACTTTACAGGTGAGGAAACAGCAGTATAAACAGTTCCCCAGATAGACTGGGTTAAAATTGGATCAGACTAAAACCCAAGGATCCCAACTCCTAACTCAGTGAGCTGCCTTCTATACCAAGTGGTCTTCCAATAAGAGCACAGAAGAAATACAAATCTTCCTACTAAAAAATAACCTTATTTCTAAGATAAGTATGTAATTTAATTCTGATTTACTATGTAATGCCAGTAGTGTATGAATTATTATGATTTTATAAAATAATAAGTTACAAGAAAAACTAAAAAGGACAGACTGCAAAGTATTTATCAAAACTGTATTTTATTTTTTCAATACAAGATAAATACCATGCTTGTTACTAATGCAGTTTAAAGGCCAACAAAGGCCATATAGCAAACTGCTGAACAGTCACCTAAATGCAAAAGAAAGAAAAGTAAAGATGGAAAGTGGACATTAACACAAAATTCCAACTACAAACACTTTTAAAAAATGGAATGAGGTTTCAAAGAAGCTAACCTGAAAGTCTAGTTAACCAGGACAGGACTTTAAAACTATGCCCATTTGATCAAATACCACCTTACCTTTGCACAGATATCTTATGAAGTCACCATATAGTCAATAGCTAAAGATGTATGACTTTCTTTGGCCTGCTGGTATTAGCTTATTATTTACAAAGTTGTATTCAGGAATTCAAATAGACACTGGTTATCTGGAGTACAATATTTTGGTAGGGGTTTTCTAACAGAAATCACACAAAAATTTGATACGGTTGTACAGTACCACAAACCAGTTGGCTATATACAACCTGGGCCACGGTGACAATATGATGATAAACAGGTAACTTTTTAAGGCTAGCCATCAATGTTAGATGTATCCCTTAAAATGATTATTTACTACAAAGGACCTCTCCCTTTATTTACCACCTGAGTACTATAGTTTTTCCTTGAAACACAACCAATCAGCAAAATGAATTTACTGCTGTATTTTTAAATCATGTAACATGAAATGCCAAAGAGTGTTATGCAGCAACAGTGTGACAATAAAAATCAGTGTTCAAAGACATCCTTTACACTAACTGCAGGCATCTATCTATAAAATCTTTAACAATAAGACATTAATTCAAAATGAAGTTATATGATTTATCCATGTGGAAAACTTGGTTATATTCAATACATTAAATTACCCTTTTGGAACTTTTGTGAATTCATTAAAGTTAGCTCTACCTAAAGCCAAATTTTAAAAGATTTCCATTCCCAAATGCCCAGTGGAGTAGTAAATCTTCCTCTTATAATCTTATTAACAGACTTCATACCTCCATCTCTACCAAGTACATACTTCCCACATAGAAAAATAAGCAGTTTCAACAGTTGCACACTGAAATAGTAAACATCAACCACGCAAAGTTCTAAATAAGAAACAATGATTAAAACACTAAATTAATCCAAGTAGGATAAGTAGAACACAATTACCTGAATATTTTGAATATTCATAAAAATCCACGTTGCTTCTTCCCAATGCTAGGAAAGACAAGTATAAGAATTTCCTCCTAGAAGCCTAGACAAAGTTTTTTGCTTATATTTTCTCCCACTTTAAGATATTTTGAACTTTTAACTGTGAGTATTTCAACTGGTCTATGTCAGATGTTTTACATTAGAAACAAAAATGCTACACTTAAGGCCACATTGTAATTTACTCAATTCTTTTATATAATGTTCATTTTATAAAGAAACTAGTCTAAGGCTTCCAAGAGTCAATTTGTATAAAAAAAAATTTTAAAGGCATTATTTTTGAAAAGGTGACAAGGAAATACATTAATTACTGTAGGAATAAGAAATCAGAAATTCTTTCTGAAAATCACTACATATATATACTTTTACCATAAATGGCAAATATATACAACATATAAGTCTGTAGTTATCCACATATAACTGGGAAAAACATTTACAGAGGACGTAAGGATGCAACTAGTCATTATAACCAATTTAAAAAATACAGTCTTTTAAAAATTTTGAGAACATCAACAATGTATTCTCAAAAATGAAATCACAACATAAATGTCCTCTTTAAATTAACTTAAGCTGAAGCTTAAACAGAAAAAAAAAACCTCTTATTTTACAAGATACAGAAAAGGTAATGATCATTCAGGTATGACAGCCAAAATTTTGAGAGTAAACTCTCAAGAGAAAGGCCTATCAGCAGCATCTCTTCTTGTAAAATGATGTGTATTTTTAGATTATTGGCACATTTACATACATGGGGGGAGAAGGGGAAAAGCTTTCCCCTTTGAACACCCCTTCATGATAAAAGATGGTACAGCTTTCTATTAAAGCCTCCATATTTATTCAGAA
This sequence comes from Gracilinanus agilis, assembly GCF_016433145.1. NCBI lineage: Eukaryota > Metazoa > Chordata > Mammalia > Didelphimorphia > Didelphidae > Gracilinanus > Gracilinanus agilis. The sequence goes on from NC_058134.1 coordinate 267,796,736, forward strand.
ATAAATGACCTTTAATGACAAGTAAAGAAACATTCTCCACAGGAGACTAATTAAAAATAATAATCTTAAGCTATTTCACATACCTTTTTAGTGGTTTTCAAAATTTAAATTAAGAAACCACCCTAGTAAAGGGACATAGAATGGAATACAAGTATAAATGAATGTTTAGTTACCCTTTGACATCTTTTACCTAACCAAACTCCACAAGCCAACAAACATTTGCAATTTGATGACACTGGAAAAAACTTTGAAAATCATATCACACAATCAAATAATGCTCAAATAGCAAGTAAGGTACCATCTAAATGCTACAACAGTAATGAAACTGGCCTCTGACTACTTAGGACTAACAAGCACTATTATTTTCAAATTAAACTAAAGCTTGAAACCACATTCTTTACAATTATGAATCAAGAAACAATGAAAGGCTCTGGAATATTTTTCTTTTTGGTGTCTACAAAGGGCTGACCTCTTTGGATTCTTTTTTTGTATGCAAAGACAAGAAAACAGTTTTCAGTAACATCAGAGTTGATGAAGTATTTCAACTAGCCCATAAATTGAGAGGGAGATGGAAGAAACATTAAAGAAGGTATATAATTCATAATATACATTCATGAGAAACTAGATAGTAAGTAAATGAGGGTCAACTGACACAGTTCAACTGTAAACCAAACTGGGCTTCTTTCCAGAAACAATTACTTAAGGATAATGAATAAGCAATCTAAAACAACAATTTTGGTACATTCTGCCCAAAGCACATTAGTCACATTAAAAGAAAGTGGGAGTTCATGAAAACTGATAGTGCATAAGCAAAAATCTCTTGACGAATATGTAATAAAAACTAAAATATGTATGTATCCATGTAAACGTTTGTAAAATGTTTTGATCTTTACGATTCCACTTTTAACATTAAGACAAAATTCTATTCTTATGGACACTTTAACTTACCTGCAAGTTGTCCCTTTAATATTAACTATTTCCCTTGATTTAAGTATATACTCAATTTCAATTCCCATTGGGTTATTTTGAATATTTTAACAAAGATAAGAGACATCAAACTATCTGAAACCCAACCCCTATGCACAAACTAGGAAAATAAAAATCACATTTCCTTAATACAACTTCCAAGTTACATTTTTTTTAAAAGGAAGCATCACGTTAAACAAAATAAAAGGAACATATAAAAATTACTTCTGATAGTAAAGATTTGACAAACATCAATGATCCATCTCATGCATAAACATTCCAGTCACAAAATTTAAAAAATAAAAATGGGAAAGAATACATGGATAATTCCCACATAAAAAGTGATTGGGGTAGGGGGTGGAGAGATTATCTTATATTAAAGGATCAAAGCCAATGGTTTGCAGCTACATATTATACAAGTTCTCAGTAAAATCTAACTTGAATCTGTGACACTAGGGAAGATCTCTCCTTTAAATTAAGCCTGTAAGGTCTTACAATTTATCCTAAAATAAAAAGTCAACACTCTTAGGGCTGTTTTGAGGAGATGTCACAGACCTGGATCAATTATTAGTGATCAACTTCCATAAACAAAAATCTTATTGAGGTGATATTCTGCTGATGCAGAACAAAGGTCATTTTTGCTATTTTTGCAAATTTGGTAGGTTCACGCGAGCCAGCAGCTTTAGAAAAATATCATTATTAGTCATATAAACAATTTTTAAGGTCGGCTTGCAAAAATCTCAGATGATGAACTTTGTAGCATGAACCACCAGGCTGCATGAATGTAAAGATACATATATGTATATATTCCCTTAAAATGAGAGGGGGAATGTATATATTCAAAGAAATTAGTGAAAATAAAATCCAGTATTTTAAGAAAACATTATGCTCATAAAAAATCCAGTTATCTGAAAAATCAAAACTAAGGCTCTCTTTACTCACATTTATCTGGTGCACAGATGAAGCTATATATACACACACACATATATATATATATATATATGGCTTCAAAATACACCAAAAGCACCTTTTCAGATAGAAATCTGCAAACAATGGCAGCACCTCAATTACCAAGATATTTCTTCCATGCTAACAGTTTACAAGTAAATGTTCCTGTATACATTCGTGTTATAATTAAGTTGCACACCATGGCAGATAATACAGGTTTTACTAAGATGTTGAGTCCATATATTTTTGACCCCTAACACTGACTGGATTACTTGGATCACAATGTTAGTCAAACTGTAGTTTTTACAATTTTACATACCATTTAGCAATTTCACAAGCCATCTAGGTAAAAATAGCTAGAAAAGCAGAATATAGAAATATTAAATACTCCATGTAATCACCTATTCTAATATCAAAATCAAGTGCAAGAAACACTTAATTAGCATGTTTAATCCACTGAACCCAAGATTAGATTGATGCATATCCAAAAACTATTGCGATGCTTTTTTTTTAAAGAGGACAGTATAAATGTTGTCATAGTAACATTATCTTCAAATATTGCTGAACACAAGACTTTCCCTGAGGTGTAAACATCAAAGAACTTGAACAGCTTTACACATCAGCCCCATTAAACAGTTTATTACAACACTACATCTATTGTAATCAAAGTGGTGCTGTTTACAGACATTATCATATGAACATTTGAACAAGAACAAACTACTATAAAAACAAGCATTTACTTGACTTTTTTTCCAATTGCTTGCACATTATAATGGCCAAATGTATATAACCAGTAATAAGGCTGCAAAAGCTATAACTTCTAAATCACACAGGTTCCCTTCAAATAAAACAGGTAAGCAACATAAAAAGGAAAAGGAGCTACTGGTTACCATTTATGCAGATTTGCTTTATTCAGATCTATTCCTGTCCATTTTATCCATGAATCCTTACAGGCTCAGTTCAATCACAAGAAGCAAACTGCTGGACAAGCGTCATTTTCCCCCATGAAGAAGGTTTCTTGTCTTGCAAGGTGTTCCTCTTCCTTCAGCTGTAATGTGTCAAAATTTGTGATGTAGATTTTGCTATTCCCCATAATACACAGAAAAAATGTTGGCTTAACTCTACATACACAAGTCGTGCATCTACTTCACCATCATGTAATCTAACACAAAATAAGCAATAGGGAAACAGTAGCTGTTTGTCTACTGGCAGAGAAGCTTTAGTCAACAAATCATCTCACCACTATGTCACCCACAACAATTCTTTCTCCTTCCCCCCAAAATGAAATTTTGGTTGTTTAAAAAAAGATGTACCAATAACAAAGCAGCTACTGTCTCTCTGTGATGATGGAAACATTTAAACCTTTTCCTAAAGAATGTAGACTACAAAAGTAAATGAAATCGTGCTTGGATGATTTTACTGCATATTTTTATATACCAATACTAAATTAATTCATTTAACAAGTAAAAAACTGAACTGAAAATAAAAGGATCATTACATATCAGTAAATATTTATTTAATAACATACAGAAATAATATCTGTGATCATTATAAATCATATGCTGCTTCATGTTACAAAAAGTGTAAAAAAGTAGATCAATATGGGCAATAACTAAATATGATGACGTCTAAATACAAATTTTTAGACATAATACAAATGGAAAACATTTACTTAAATTTCCACCCCATTCCACCCAGACAAGTTCCTAAAGCAGCATTACTGTCTAAGCATAAGACATAATTTAGTTTTTAAAAAATCTACAATGTTCACTTTAAATTATTGACTTTAAAAGCTCACAAATAAATGGCATAAATTTGATCAACTTAAAAGTCAATAATAATCCATTACATAAAAAATTTGCATATTTCAGATAGTCACAGTTTAAACAACAACTTCATAAGTACTGAAAGCAATTTTTTCCAGTGACAACATAATTTGTAATTTTAACACCAGATACTTAAGAGGCAATTCCATTGAAGACCATTTAAAAGTTCTTGTAAAAGGAATCCTTCAATAATGTAAGGCATTTAAATAATCATATATTTGATAGTAAAAAAGCATTCTTTTGTTTTAGAATACTCTTGAAGTGTAGATTTCCTGAACAAGTCAAAATTTTAATTTTCTACTATCTATAGATAAAATAGATCATGAAATCTTGCCAATTATAGAGGAGTTTCATAAATGGGCTGTTTTTAATTTTTTGTTTCCCCAACTAATCAAGAAGATCTTATAGGTAAGGACCGTTATCTCATCTTTGGCTCCCCAGTGCGTTCCATACAGCTAGCACAGAATAAACGCTTGATGATAATGAAGATGAGGATGAGGATGAATTTGACTATAGGAAGTAGATGTGTGTTTGTGTGTAGAGGGGTTGTGTAACTTGATAATTAGTTCATATTTGCTTCCCTAAAACATAGTTCCCAAATCCTTGGAGCTATTTTGACTGCTTTATATTTACTCTGCAAAAGAGTCTTCAGTACTTCCAGTTTTTATTTTACTGTACTTAATTTTAACTATGGAACTTTGGACAGAACTTTAAGTTATCGATTAAGAATTGAATCTAAAATTGTAGCTTGTATTTACCTCTTAAATTTTTTTATACTTCATATTGCATATTCTTTAGCAGACAAATTCTGAAAAGAATGCAATACAAATTATAAAAGGTAAAAGCAAATGTTCAGATCTGACAACGTGTTAATAAACAGCAAAAAAACCTTTTGGGGATGGGAACACTAAACGGAAGAGAAAATGTATATAGTACCCCTCCACACACATACCACGCTTTTCCACATACATTGGTATTTTATACTATTCAGTATTAAAATATCAATCATTGCCTAACTTTCTGGGAAGGCCTTAAAATGCATAGTACAAATTTCTATATATAAAAACAGGGTTGGTTCATCAACTTAAAAAAAAATTTTTAACCCAACCTGAAACCTCAAAAAAAACCAAAAACAAAAAACAAAAAACCATACAAAACATAAAGAAATTGAGAACAATCCAATATATTTCAAATCCTTGTTTCTAAACACTTCACACATTTAGTCACTTGTAAATACAAATTTGACAGTATCTCAGAAGAGTTTAAAAAGTAAAATACATTTCCATTAACCCAACCCAATTCAACAGCTTTTCAGAAATATTTAAGTACACATCTACATGAACAAAGAATTACAAAAGAGCAAATAGTTTCTATGTCTGTGCTTTTAGGAATGCCAGTCTGACCTATTGGTAATGACTATGCCATGCATGATAACTGTGTCAATAACCTTCTACAAAAGCTAGGATTATGACAGCAGTTATAATACAAAAGCTGTAAGAAAAATTTGGAATTCATCAATCACTAAGAGAAGTTTGTAAACAGAAATGAGTAACTGTTTTAAAGTCCATGCACAAAGAAACAGTTTCATTAACATTTTTTTTGGTAAGTCAAAATCATAACAACAATTTCATTTTTAAAATGATGAATGTTTCTGTTAGAAAAGGATATCTCAACAAATCCATCAGGTATCTTTAAAATAATAAAGCAAGTTCACGTGGCTAAGATCTCAGTAAAACAAAAAAAAGCATTTCGGTACTGGACTTTGTTCAACTCAGTGGAACCAAACCTCTCTTTATGACTGAACCATTCCCTTCTAACTTAATGATGTCCTGAGAAGCAGGAGAACAGAATCGGGGGACCAAACAATGGGTACACTTATGTTTTGCTATTAATCCCCTCAAATAAAAAAGGTGGGTCTAAATTCCTCCATGGTGATGAACATATATGAGAATATATGACAAACAATTCTCTGTTTATTGTAGATGTATACAAAAAAATCCTACTATTAAAACAGTAATTTAAAGATTTTTCAACTTTGACCCTTGAATAGTACTTACCTCCTTTAAACTAAAGCCCTTTCTTTTTAGTCTAAATTGCCTCACAATGGCAGCAAGCTAATTATTTGGCATTCTAACCATGTTTAAAGTCAGTTCTAAAATCCAAATGTGGATCATAGGATGATCCCATCCCCAGCCCTAGTTGGCTAAAAATGATTGCATCAATTTAAGATGCACTACCCTTCAGGTAAGCTTTCAGATTATGAAAGCATAAACTTTTGTTCTAAATATTAGGTTTTCTGATTAGCATTAACTATCAATTGGAAACATTCATTCAAACAAACCTACAGTCTAGTTTACAAGCTAAACAGTGAAAGTAAGTTTCACATTGAAATGAAGGTGAGATGCAGCAACCCACAGTCACTGAGAAATATTATAAAAACAGGGAACTCAATGAGTTTTTAAACAAAATAATACTTATTCTCAAACCACAATAAGCAAAACATTTACAACACCTTCATGCAAACCATCATTTTACAAATAATGTACATAAACATCTAACAGTTCTTAAATTTGAGAGAATATTACAGACATTTTTTAACCATTATTGGTTAGATCTTTTATCATATGCATATGCAATAAAAGATAAAGCACTGGGAAGAAAAAAACACAGGGCTAGATTAATGCAGTTTTTAATATGCTTTAAGAGTTGAAAAAAACTTGTTTAGCGGAGTGCTTCGTATATAGCAATTGCCTAACAAATGTTTGTTGAATAAAAATTTAAATATTTAAATACCAAATACGAACATGCATCAAGAATCCCATTCTCTAGCTCTTTCTGGTTTGTCAGCTCCAGCCTAACAGCAATATAATTTTGACGAAGAATACAAAAAAAGGTTTTTCTCCCCTAATAAGCCAGGTTTAAAAAAAACTCTTTTCAAACTCTTATTTTACAGTTGTTGTTTGGGCATTAATTTTGTACAACTATGGCTCTGTATAGAAACTTTAAAGATCATGTAGTCCAAATACTAGGAAATTTAAAAACCTAGCATCCACAATTTAAATCTCCAAGATAATGAATATCATCCTCATTAGTTTAATCCCTCAAGATCACAGCACTAGTAAGTTCTTCATGTCTCAAAGTCCAATGCTTTGTCCCCTACAACATGCTTATCAGGTAACTTTGACTATGTGAACATTTACAGAAATGACTGGAGATAAAACCAGACTGATTTGGAGCAACAGGAGGAAGGGCAAAGATCAGCCTGAACTTGTCAAGTCAGTAGAGTTGGGTTTTTATCATTCTCAAATACAAAAAGCTCAAATTAATGTTTCATGTTCTACATCGAAGGGATGTTAGCAGGAAGAGGTCATACCAGAGTAAATGAGATTTGCCATCAGCATTTTTACTGTCAGAAAGCAAAAGTATGGCTCAATCATGTAAAGTGTCTAAAATAAAATACATCCCATCTTATTTGTAATAGCATACTTGTTTTTCATAGCTAGTACAATTGAAACATAAACATTTAAGCCCACTTTAGGTCAAAGCATAGTGTGAATTAACTAAATTACTAAATTACAATACGGCTGAGAATTGCTCCAATCAAACATTCCCTTCTCTTTTTTTAAGCAAGAATTTCAGATAAAATAAAAAATAAAATTAAAAAATTCCTTTCAAAAGGAAAATGTTTATCAATAGTTCAATCTCTCTCATATTAACAAAACTAATCACTTCTGAGAATTCCAGGGAAGTGAAGATAGGGACAAAAATAAAGTAAGCAATCCACACACTTTCTTTCATGAAGATAAAGGAAATTAACATCCAGAAAAAGAAAGAGAAACTTAAAGACTATTAATAACAACTCATTTCTTTTAAAACTATATAAAGCAAGCTCTATGCTACTTATATTTTGCTTAAAGTGGTTTGAGAATATTGATGAAGAAATTACAAAAAATGAAGCACAATGCAGTTACATACCAAAATTTACAATAGAAGAGGTCTTTCCCTCAATGTAGTAATAGTTTTATAAAAATAGTTATACAATTTTAAGAAATGAGTGAATGTATTTAACATGTTAACCAACAGTTTGAACACACAAAAAATTAAGATGGGACAGACAAATAACAACTTGTTGACATCCATCAAATTAACAATTAAGAGCATGCCTATTTTTGTCAATGTGTTGTCACTTTGATAAAATCCCATTGCTATTTTATTTGCATACATAATTTTGACTGACATTCATTTGGCTTTCAGGCTGTGATCAATCCATTAAGTACATCTAAAGTCTTACAAGTAAGCTCAAGAGGACTCATGAATTTAAAAGCTTCAAAGTGGGCCAACAGCAGACCTCATTTTAGTGGGTTAGCAATAATTTCTATTATGGTTTGGGTTTTTTTTTTTAATTTGTTTAAGACTCTTTAGCTCAAATACTTTAATTACTCAACTCCACAACCTTTTAATTGATTTTTACATCTGTAATCAATGTTGGTACAGCAAAAAGCACAATATATTCCAGAAATTCATAAGCAAATTTTTTTCCTTAGATGAAGGCACATATTACAACTCAGTGTGAATTAATGTACAAAAAAATGAGGGACTTTTGGTATAATACATCATAATTTTAAGAAAAAGATTTCAATAACATGTTGCCAGTTCATATTTAATTGCTGAATGTAATTTAACTCATTATAAAATACCTAGGTGATTAATGTTGGAGTGTAATATCCAAGTACTTAAAATTTACAATGGACTTACATGTCAAGAATTTTTCCCAAATGAATGTAAATTTTCAAAATGTCATTAAAACATACTTAAGAACAAAGAGAAATAACCAGGCACAAGGCCTTATATATGAGGATCAACAAATTTAAGAATTCTAACAATATTCAAAGTTTTATTATCCCTGTGCTTTCAGTAACTAGAAGCTTGGTGATATTAACTGACAAAATCTAAATAAAAAAATTAAAACACAGAACCTGTACCTGGGCATAAATAAAATATGTATATACTAATATGATTCTTGAAATGAGATTGACAAAACTCAAATCATTAAGGATTACAAGTCATTTTGGATGGTCACAATTTACTTCAAATAAATAATTGATACAGTAAATACTGGAATTTTTTCTGGTCAGTTTTGGCAAGTTCTCAAAGTTGGGGCAAAATAAGATTTAGATTTACAAGATGCTATAACATTCAATTCCTACCCACGGTAAAAGTAAAACGTTTAAAATTCTTTTCTATATTTATAAACATATGAGATAATCTGGAAATTTTTTGAAACCCTTAGCAATTTGTTATTTACCTCCCCTTGAAGGGGTTATTTTAACCATTATCTGAATTCATGAAAAACTCAAATCTTCAGTAAATAGGAAACTAAAAGGTCAAGGAAATAAAATTAACCTATTCAAAATTGAAAACCACTAGCGTGTGTAACCACTATTCAACTTGAATGGGTTACTTTCTACAGAGCAGTATAGTAAATAATTAATGAATTACTTAATCTTAAAATGTGAAAAAACCTGAGATGCTAGGGGGAAAAATCTATTCTAGTTGTCTCTACTTGATAAAGTTTGAGACTTGAACATTTAAAATGATACTTGTATCAAGATAATGGTGATTAAATTTCCTAAATGCACCAAGTTACTACTAAAAGTAAGCTATTCAAGGGTAGTACTAGACAAGAAAAGGGCTTAGTTTAGTTAAATATGGATCAACCATCAACATAAGGGCAAATATGCTTTTTATAACAAAAAAAGTAACCTTTATGTCACATGCATATAAGCCACGTGATAATGTTTCCCCACTTCTCATGTTATGAATGTTATTTACAAATATAAGATCAAATTATACATGAAAATGAATCATACAGACATTTCTTCTATTAATATCCTTAACACATACAGAAGAAATTGTTTTTAAAGTACAGAAAAAAAGATAAGACAAGCAATGGTTATGGCTTATGAATGACACATTGAAGCAAATTGATTTCTGGCCAAAGGCTTTATCTGAAATTACTAAATCAGGATCTTCAGTTTTTTGCAAGTTTTATTATCTACTGACATTCTAAACAAATGATAATTGAGTAGTTTTTATATTTATTTTGCAGTATGAAATAGCTTTTCAGGATTCATACAGGTTTTGTGATCATGAAATTATGTATTTTCTCTCAAAAAGCATTTAATCTTAACGTAACCATTTGCTGATCCTCAAACTAATAAGAATACCCAAGTATATACTTCCCCAGGACAAACAAAAAACAATTATGGGGGCAAAACTCAAAAAGAAATTTTAAACTTTTTGAAAGGAAATCTAGTGTATTAGGTATTTATATCTTATAGGAAATTTTGAACAATTTCTTTTAATTTATTGAAAACGAAAACTATGAAAATGATTTAGGGGATAACAAATTTTCAGATTTTGGTAGTGGAGAATGAGCCCCCTTGATTATATTAAAGTAGTAAGATATCTTCCTCTTTTCCCTAAAAAAAGAATCAATCACATATCATACAAATTAACATATCCATGCAGTAAGAATATTTTAAAGGGAAGAGGAGAGGAAATATAGATTTTTTTTTTTTACCTGAAATTACTTACCTGGCATTACTGTCTTGCATGTTTCCTGAAGAACAAATCCTGCACATGTAGCGGGACCATTTAATATGTAGGTATTTACTGTATAAACAATAGCCTTGGAGTTATATTTAATGTTAATACTACTAGACACTGACAGATAGAAGGAACCAGCAATACCCACCTTCTCTTAACGGTGGCGATATTCTCGCTCTCTGTCACGTTCTCTATCGCGGTCTCGGTCACGATCCCGATGTCTTTCTCGTTCTCTGCTTCTCTCTCTATAATAATCATCATGACGATCTCTACTACGAGATTTGTGACGTCTGCTCTTTTCTCTGGATCTACTGTGGTCCCTCTCTCTTGAGCGTTCACGTCTTCTAAAAGAAATTACTAGATTAATACTCCTCTTAACAGGGTCCCTAAAAAAAAAATCTCCTATCTCAAAGCAAGCAATCTTTCAGAAAGACAAAACCTTTCAAACATAGTTTATATCTTTTTCTTATCCATTCCTTCCCTATATCACTTCTTGTGTCATCAAAGCAACATAAAACTTTTTTATTAGTATCACACCTTAAAGTAGTGGTCTATATAAACAGACAGTACACTATACATTCTTTAACAGACTAGCAAACAAATTCAGCAAATATAAAGAACTATTTCTGGTTCAAGCAAAGTACAGATTTGATTATAAAGACATAGTTTGGATTATCAGCAGCTCAATAGAAACCTGGAACACTTTCCTCTTCCAAAAAACAAATATTCCTTATAATGAAAGCCTGAGCACTATGAGTTCTCCCTCTTAACTAATTATGCTTATCCCTTTTGATCTTTCTTTTGACAAGATTGTTCTGACATAGCAAACAAGAAAGCAAAGAGTCTAGAATTATCTTAAGACAAAATTCCATGTGTGCATTAATGATATGGAGGGAAAATGACTTTATAAATGATATTTTGGTAAATTAATTTTTTTAAGAGTCAAAAACTGAATCAGATGTGCGTGAAGAGAGAGCAAAAGCAGTCCATGAAAAGAAATACACTGTTCCTCTATCACTGTTTGTGAGGACAGTGATTTCAGGAATGGGTGCCTTTGTCCTAGAGGGCATAGCATGTAGTCAAATCAAGGAATATTCTTTCTTCCTCTTTCTGATCTAAGAAGTATGAAGCTGATCCAAGCAGATATCATCATAATCTTTATGAGTATATATATATGTATATGTATATATATATATATATGTGTGTGTGTGTGTGTATGTGTGTGTATATATATATATATATGTATATATATATATTCACAAGAGTTGGATAAAGAAGCACAAACATTTAAGAGAAGGAAGGGATATTAGAGATTATCTACAGTAGGTGATATTAAATTTGCTATTTTGTAGACATTCCTTTAATCTCTCAAGTTCCAGGGTTCTAGTCACAGAGCTATATAGAATAAATTATGTTCCAAAAAGAAAAGGAGAATATTTCTGAAAATATTTTGTTGTCTCTTAATCTCCTTTCCTTCTTCCCTGAGAATCTCTTTTTCTGTCTAATCCCTCCCCCACTTTCAGTAGATGCCCACCCACATGCCACCATAGATAAAATGGTGGAGCTGGAGTCAGGATGACTTAGAAGAGCTTTCCTGCTCTATAAAATAGCTGGTATTTGTTAGCATCACTTCACAAGACTGTTGCAAGTCACAAATGAGATCATCAAATATCCTGCAGTTTTAAAGGGTCAGCTGCTATGATTTCATAAAGGCTCAATTTCGGGGGCTTGTATGAAATCTTTTCCCCTTCTCTGCCTCTCATTGTTAATGATATTAGCTTTTTATCCCTGACCAAAAGGTAGCAATAAAAATGGGAGAAGCAAAAAAATAAAAAGTCAAAGTGAATCTCAAACCAGCTATTTTATTCTGAGAAAACAATAGCTAACATTTATATAGCACTCACTGTCAGGCACTGTGCACTTTTACAATTATAATCTCATCTGATGCTCACAACAACCCTGACCCTGCAAGGAAGATGCCATTATTAATGATTGCCATTTTAGAGATGAGGGAATTGAGGAAGGCAGAGATTAAATTGCCCAGGGTCACACACAGTTAGTTAAGTGTTTGAGGCTGGACTTAAATTCAGGTTCTTGGGGCACTGAAGTAGCACAGCAGATAAAAGCACCAGACCTGGAGATAGAGGGTCCTGCATTCAAATCTGGCCTCAAATATTCCTAGCTGTGTGACTACGGACAAGTCACTTAACCCCAATTGCCCAACCTTTGCTATTTTTATGTTTTAGAAGTGATACTAAGATAGAAGGTATTTAAAAAACAAAAAACAAAAAACAAAAAAAAACAACCAAAAAGCGTTTCAGGTCTTCCTGCAAAACATCTTATATTCATGACCTCATTTAACTCTCATTACTCACCTTTAGTGTAGGTACCATTGGTAAAGATATTACTGTCACCTTACAGATAAAGAATTATCCCTTTAAAGCGATTGATCCAAAGACACACAATAAATTAACAGTGTGGAGATTTATGTCCAAGTTAAGTGCAAACTGGACCACTAGCTTAAACTGCCTATTGTTATTCCTTTTGTGCATATGATGATGATTTTACTTCTACTAACATGGCACTACTATTATAATAAAAAGATGAGTAAGTTATCTAGTGGCTATTGCTTTGTGACGGCCAAGATTTGTCCTCCTTAAAGTCTTTGAAGGATGCCCATTTTATTATTAGAACAAAGCTTAATTAGGATGATCTTTATTAGTACGATAATCAAGCTTAATAATAAAATGCTGCTTATTCCAAGAATTAAAACTTTTTAGAGCTTTTCCACTACGATGCCAAAGACAACAGGTAAATTACACCTTGTGGACATATTTTAAAGATGAAGACTAGAATTTCCATAATATGCCAACTAAACCTGCTAGACTGTAAATAAAACATTAAAATCATTTTTGGCAAGGTTTTACGCATAACATGTCACAGTTGGTGACCAACAACAGAACGAAAATCTTGAGGAAGAGAGAACAACAAATTAGCAGGGCATATTCTCATGCTCCTTTTTTAGCCTTCTAATCACCCAACTAAGGTTTTGTTGAAGTTAAAGTATGTTGACTTAAATAAGCACATACATGCCAGAGGTGTACAAAAAACACAAGTATTTCTACAGCAGGATATTATCAAGAGTACTCTAACCATTAAGAATCTTATTGGTGTAGTCAGGGGTTCTGGCCCACATAAAAAACTTTGCAAAAAATTATTTAACATCCTTTTAGTAAAAAACTTTTTCTTCAAAAAAGTAGAATTCCTACTCTATGTTTAAAATGTAACAATCTGTCAAAAAAATTAGCATTTGTTAAAAAACTTAATGTGCCAAGAACTGTGCAAATCCCTGAGGATCCAAAGAAAGCCTCCTCCCACTTCAAAAAACCAGTCCCTCTTTCAAGGGGCTCCCAACTCTAATGGGGGAGGCAACATGCACACAACCAAGTTTTATAAGTGTGTGCCAGCCCCTGGTCTGGCATATAGCAGGAACTGGTCAGATTGAATGATTCCACACTCTTCTTCTTGTAGGTGTGGAAGTGGAAGCTAAAAGAAGATAAACAATGACTCTGCTCAAACTTATAAAAGGGAGTAAAAAAGAACAAAGAAGGGGGTTAAAACCTAAGGACCCTGAAGCCACAGCTTAGGGCTCTTTCCACTGCAATACGAAACGTACAGTCAGATACTAACTCTTAGAATGCACTAACAAAAACAGATGATGCATCCTTCATCTAAAATGAAATCAAAAGGCTTTATTTTAAATCCTAAAAATGATCCCCCCCCATTGCCTAGCCCTTCCATTGTTCTTCCTCGGAATTGATTCTTGTATCAATTCTAAGATAGAAGGTAACGGTTTAAAAAAAAAAAATTACAAACTAGCAGTTTTAAATGGAACTAAAAAAGGAAAGTTTTACCTTGATCCAGAACCATAAGATTTGGACTCAATTCCATGAAGGCAATCCTGCAAAGAACTAATAAGCACTTTGCAACGATCATCAGCAGATACTTTGGATTGTTTAATTAAGGAAATAGCAGTTACCAATGTCTCAATAGCACTCCCATAATCACCTAAAACAAACAAAACATTAAAAGTCAATAAAATTCAAGTAAAACTTATCTTTTCTATTGTTTTAAAATACCATCTACCCATATAGCAGGAGTATGCATTACATACTATTTTCCAAAAGCAACCAACATAAAATCACCAAGGATTTCAATTATGCATTTTAAAAAAATCATGAGATGGCAAAAAACACATTCTGGGGGAATAATTTACTCACTAGAGCTAATTCTTATGATTTCCAGGATCTTCTAAGTACTAAGACTGAGGACAATTTCAAAGACCAAGAAATACTAACCAGCACTGGCGTCAGACACAGCTCTTGAAATGGCGCTGCTTGAAATCGCTCTGTTTCTATTCATGATTTCTTCAAACTCTGCTTCACTTAATGGCGTTCTTGCAGCATCCATTTCTCTGCAATAATTAAAATAAATCTTAAGTTATGGCTTTCAATTGTGGAAATCCTTTCCATTTTAAACAATCAAAATGAAAAAATTTTAACTACTGTTTTTCTGCCTTAATGGTGTTTTATCTATCCAAATAGAGAAGCAATATAAAATTCTGTTTTTCCCTCAAAGGAATAAAGATAAATTAATTTCACTAGATTTTACCTCTTTTAGTTGAAAAACTACTTTGAATACAAGGAAAACCTCAGCTGTCTTAAATTTTGAGACAGCAAGATGAGCACAACTAGTACATAATAAAAGGACCAGAATAACCTGGACAGTATTACAGAGCTTTAAAATTGGTAAGGATCTCTAAGGTCATTTAGCTCAACTATATCATTAAACTTTAGGTCCACAAAGAATAGGTCCACAAAGTTTACAATAAAAGCCCTGGCTCTTTGACAGAAAGAAGACAGGATGGCCAACTCTCACTCAGTTCAGATCCCTTTCAAGGTAACCACATAGAGCATTCTGAAAGTGGCACACATTCAAATGTGACTGAGAAGCAGAAAAAGGGAGGCAGAAAGGAGCATAAACTTATTTTAGCTGTCATTAAACACGATGAAAAAACAATGAAACAAGTGTTAGCTCCATTTGTTAAATATCAAGATATTAAATAGTTGGCATTATTTAACCATGCTCTAAAAATGTAGTCTAACCAAGTGAATAAATGGGAGAAGGAAGGAGCTGGCAAGGAAAGGCTGCAAACACAGTGGTCCCTGCTGTTCCCTTGTCCATGAGAGATGTATGAGCTGAGAGTTTCAACAACTTGCTCAGCACTACATAGACCCAATAAGCAAAGCTGGACCTCAAGGTCCTCTTAATGCTTTTAACTTATAAAGATGTTTTCCAATTATCTGATTATACAATCAGACTTTTACATGATAATGAAAATCTATCCAGCAAAAATAATCTGTACATTTCCAAAATTGTCTAATATATTATAGAAGTACAGTACAAGAAAACTGACAAGCAAAGATGCCTAAGGTATTTATGGAACTAAAGGCTCTTTCATGCCATTAGATACAAAGAAGCTTCCAAAGATAAAGGCTATTTTGAAATGAATAGTTGCTTAATTAGCATACAAATTATATCAGATCTTTTGCTAATTTATGAAACAAGAAAAAACACAATGTACTAGAAACAGATAAGTAAACATATAAACTGATTTCAAAGCCAACAAATACATAAACAAACAGAAGTAAATGAATGTATATTTAGACTAGTCAACATAATGAGGTAAACTCAAAATTATGAATGGAATGAAGTGGTCACAGACTAAAGAAGATGGAAAGGGACCTCTTTTAAGACCACCTAGGGCCAGTGATGCAGAACCTTTTAGAGACCAAAACGGCAGGGGAGGGAGGAAGTGCTCCCAGGGCAGAGGGCAGATGATAGAAGAAATGTCCTTAGGTGCGATGGAGGGGGGAAAGGGAACAGCCCCCTCTGGCACTTGTGCCACAGGTTCGCCAACATGGATCTAGGCTAACTCCTTCACTGTAACATCCCAGTTGAGGCCCAATTGGTCAGTGACATCTAGGACCGGCCCTACAGCCCTATCTAAGGCGTCTTCTCTTCCACATGCATTGGTACCTTCTCACAAACAGGAGTGGAGGCAACAATGCTGAAATGGAAAGAAAATGAACCATCTGAAGCAAAAAGATTTTGGTTAAAGATGTTTTCACAAGAGGCTCATGAAGCAGTTTCTGTTTAAAATTGGATGAAACCCCAGAAGTGGCCACTAACTCTTTCTCCCAGAGAACAAAGCCCACTGCTCTTTTACACGCCTCTTTCCTAACTTACCTTCCAGGGGGCCCATAGTCACCTCTATCATACGGGGGAGGTCGGCCATATGGGTCTGTGGGTGGTGGACCCCGGCTGTCTGATGTTGGCATGCCACTGTTGGTTGGTGGGGGAAAGAAAGCTGGGTTCACGTGTGGAGCTGGTGGGGGGGCACCTGGAGGTGGTCCAGGAAGATGTGGAGGAGGAGCAAGTGTAAGGGGTGGCCCCAGAGGGCCAGGTGGGCGAGGTGGAAAAGGGCCTGGAGGCGGAGGCGGTCCCTGCTGTGGAGGTGGAGGACCAGGAGGGGGGCCGTAGCCTGGCACTGGAGGTGGAGGACCAGGAGGAAGCGGACCCAATGGAGGCTGCCCAAAAGGCTGTCCTGGAAAAAGAACTGGTGGTGGAGGGCGATCACCTCGATTAGGAGGCCCAGCTAATGGAGGAGGAAGAACCTGACCAGGAGGTGGAGGGCCTGGTGGGCCGGGAGGGCCTGGAGGACCTAGGGGTGGACGTGGTGGAGTTTGTCCAGCTACAGGATAAAGGAGAAAGAGAGAAAAAAATTCAATAATAAGACACTTCTCACTATCACACCAAGATTATCCCTCTTAACATATAACCCAAAGCTTAAATCCTATATTAAACTATGAAGGCAAAGCACATTTGCATAAACTTAAATTTTTTTAATTTAGTTCTTAAGAGATGTTATTCAAATAAATGAAAACTTTTAGTAAAAGGATTATAATACTCAAGAGTGTTTTCTTTAAATGTCTACCTTTCAGTGTATATACACTTCTTACAGTGAAATCACCCACCTTAAATTCTATTCTGATGCCAAGCTAGAAAGTGAAACGAGGAAAAATGGTCTTGAAAGGATTTTTTTTAAAGAGGTAAGAAAATAAGACGGATGTAAATATTCTATATATAAAGTCAAGCAAGTTTGGAGAAAAATAAAGACCTTTTAGGCCAAAAATGGGTATTTCCTCTATGCTGTGCCCCATATGCCATGGAATCCTAGTTTCCAGGAACAAAGGCCGAGTTCCTTTAACAAGATGCTTGATCAAATTTCCTGGATTCCAAAAATAGCATAACAAGGAGAGTAAGTCACATTAATAATGCATAACTTGAAAAAGAGAGAAAAGGAAGAGGTATTGGGAAGTCAAGTTTATCCATGGTAATTTGAGAAAATTTTTACCTGGGAAAGGTGGGGGTGGCCCTCCTGGTCCAGCTGGTCCAGGAAATCTGTCCCCACCTGGAACAGCCCCTGGAAAACGGCCCCGTCCTCTACCACCTTGTGGAAATGCTGCACGTGAACTGCCTCCTGGAGGGCCAGCTTTACCTTCCCCAGACATTTGTCCTGACTGTGTAGCTGCAAATATCCAAATACTCATAAATAGCATTTATTAAATCAGTTCACTGAAGTGTAATGACTGTTGTCAGGGGCAAATTCTCCCCCTCCCCATCTTCATTCATAATATACTTAAACTCGTAGATGCCTTGGGCCTGTGCAAATTGCGTGGAAGTGTTGTTTAGGTAGGTGCTCATATCCATGTGATTTCTTAAAGTCTCAGAATCCAGGTTTTAAGGTACATCCAATGAGGAAATGCAAAACCTACTTTCAAAATACCAAGTATTCTGCAGCAGCCAAAAATTTCAGTTGTACAAACCACTCAATTTTATAAAAAGTTCTACAACATAAGCGTTTCTAAAAAAAGTGATAAGACATTTAAATTTTTTATATTTCTGTTAACTATATATTTAGCTGTCATGACTCCCCAATTAGATCAGGTTCACTAAGAGTGTAAAATATGCCAAATCTTCATTTTACCATGTGTAACAGTAATAGTGATAGATCAATAAATAATGACTAAAAAGATTAATTTAAACCATTTTAAATATTAAATTGACCATATACTGCAGTTACTAATGCTTCAAGTATACAAGACAGTTTCAGAGTTAACTCTTTCTACAAGTAAAGCACACAAATGATCCCGTTTCTACCACTTAAAACAATGAGCATAACAGGATTCTGTGACTGCATAATGTCTGCCTATGGGTGCAGCGATGCCAATTCCTGTGATGAGGGCTAACAACAAGATTTCAAGAAGAAAAGACCATGGTAATTAGCAGTATTAACAAAGAGTGATGGGGTCATTATTTGGCTAAAACCATCCTGAAGAATACACAAATTTCGCTTCCAGGTTTCCCACTGACAACCTAAGTATTAAAAGGATTTTCACAACATCACCTTAAGGGCATACAAAACATACTATAATATTTTTTTAAAGAACTTTTTTTCGTTGAGGGGGGGAGTTGGGAGGGGGGGACAAGGAGGGAGAGTTGTGCTTACTTTTCCTGGACTGCATTTCAAACTGACTCAGGAACTGCTTATTACACGGAGTCACAACAGGATTCTGACCATGTAGTTCCCTTTTAGGCAAAAGATCCATTAACTTTTTTGAGGATGCTTCAGATCCAACTCCAACAAGGGCAAACCTAAAAAAAATGGAAGCAGGAGGAAAGAGAAAGGAGAAGAAAGGAATTAGAAAGTGATCGAGCTCAAGATTACAAGAGGGGAATTCTTCTGAATGCTTTTAATTAATTAATGATCATTATGGAGCTAGACAGGATCTTAGAGATTATTTAGTACAACATGTTCTTTTTATAAGATTAGGAAATAGAGGCCCAAAAAAGTGAAGCAGAATAATTGTCCAAGGTCATACAGCTGCCAAGTGATGAAGTCAGGATTCCAGCCCAGGTCCTCTGACTCCAGAATTCCTTCCCAGCATACTACAATAGAAAGAGCAGACTGACTCTGAAGTGAGAAAATCTGGGTTCCAATCCTGCCTTTAATAATTACTACCACTATTTTATATTTTATATTATATATATTTTAACGAAAGTGCCTTACCCTTCCCTTGTGAATAAAAATGAAGGGAATGGTCCAGATGATCCCTTCTGGTTCTAGATCTATGATCCTTTCCATACCTCTCTTCACTTACATCGAGTATTAAATATCTAAAATGAAGTTCTAAAATTAAGTGCATGGCTATTATAGTATATTGAAGGTGCAGTCACAAACCACAAATCAGAAAAGCAAAATAGATCAAAGTCGCTATTATATCACTGCTCCTTTTTAGGGATCAACCTACCACACAGTAAAGAATATCAATAAGAACCCTAACCAACTTCCAGACTGTTCCACTGTCATTATTAAGAAATTATTTGAATGAGTAACTACTGTTCAAAAGTTCTGTTTCTATCCAGAAGTCAGAGATCAATCTTCTTCAGCAGAAAAATGGAAATGCATGAACATTCGTTTTTAGTCACCAAATACCAATATTTCTAAGCATTAGAAAAGTTCGTTCTTTTAATTGCATTTGTCTAACAAAAACAGGGACTAAAAAATGCTAACACGATTGTTTTTCAGGTGAAATAGGTGAATTTAACATTTAACACTGCATCATCTTGATTCCAAGACTATTTACTTAATTCTGATAGCATTTACTTCTAGACTACCTCCCCTCTCCTACCACAGAATTGCTTTAGTAAGTTGCCAAATGTTAGTAAAGAATAATGCTGTTTAGCCTGGAATTCATTCTCCACTAGCATAACTTTCAAAAACTCAAATTTACCCCACTACCACAACAAGGCATCAAAATAGGCCTTTAGTAGAAGCCGTCCACATATTAGCAAAACAGTAGTTCATTCATAGTGTTTTCTAGCTTACAAAGTTTACTCCATACACAACTACTCTACCAGATGATATCTCCATTTTAATTAAGATAAAATCAAGTACTGGATAAAGAATTAACCAATAGTAAGTGGTTGAGCCTGGTATTCAAATCCAAATCAAATGCTCTTTCTACTAGAGCACTCTAATTCCCAAATAGAACAGTCATTTCACTGTAAATGAAATAAAAATCTATTGCTAAGAACAAAGTGCTCTTTCTCCTACTACTAGTAAGAAATTATAGCATTTTGTGATATGGATAAGAAGACTTCACGAAGTCACCTCCTTTGCTATTTATAGTATTAGAAAGTTGCCTAGTATAATGACACACAAACCAGGGTGTCAAGAGAAGGAACTTGAACTCAGGTCTTTCTCTAGTTTCAAAGTCAGCTCTGTTACACCAAGCTACAGTACCATTTTGCAAAAAGCTGCTCACAAAATACAAGTTTGTATGTATGTAAATCCTGTTTTCTCACAGTTATATGGATTAATCAATTACATTCCTTTAGAAAAGTGAAATAAAACAAAATTTTATTACATTTCAATATTTTGTACTTAAGATGAATCAGTTTTCTAACATTTTTTCTTATTATTTTTACATGAACTATCCAAAAACACAGTAATCTATCACATGAGAGGTATAGCAAATACAAGAGAATAAAAAATTCCTTGAGAATAGGAACTAACACCCTCACTTTTGTATTTGTATTCTAAGCACCTTGTACATGAGAAATATTTAATAAAGGATCAAGTGGTTTTGTTTAACAAATTAGCAAGAGGAATGAATCACAGTGGCATGATCTGTTAGGAGGCAAATGTCAATGAGGTTCTATACCAGAGTGGCACTGAGAAGAGAAAAAATGGGTATGAGACAGATCTGAAAGCATAAGAAAGGTGAAAAAAGAAACAAGGAGAGACAAGAGTGCCAAGAAATATGGAGACTCCCGGGAGATGAAGGCCAAGACCAGATAGTTAAATAAGATGAATGAGCAATGGAAACAAAAGGCCTGATTAAAGAGGCAGGAGGAGCAGGCATATGTCTGAAATTAGAGAAAGAAAGTGCATCTAGCAGGATGAGACAATCAAGAGTGTCAAAAAGTTGCAGAGACCAAGGAGATGGACTAAAAAGACCACAGAATTTGACAAGTAGGTCACTGATAACTGGTTTTACTACAAGAGAAGGCTAACTGCAAAGGTTTGATCAGAGTAGGCAATTATGAAGTATTAAGCTGTATAAGGTTAAGAAGAGATGGGAACATAGTTGTTTGGGTTAGAGAAATAAAAGGAAGTTCTTTCTTATGGACTTTTGAGTGTGTGTGTGTGTGTGTGTGTGTGTGTGTGTGTGTGTGTGTGTATGTGTGTTTATTCTTATTTGTAACTACCTGAAACATATTTTAAGAATTGGAACACTTCATATTTACTAGTTTCTACTCAAAGGCAACAAACTTCTGTTAAATAAAATGCCCAAAAGACCTTAGCTCTGAACTCAAAAGCCATCTGTTGGAATCCAACAAATAAAAGGGAAAAAAAAATCAAGAAAAGCTTGTTTAGAAAAGATTAACTTTTTTTTGGTTTTTAGAGGAACAAGTAACAATGTAAGCTTCTTAAGAGCAGGGACTGTTACGTTTTTTGGCTTTATATCCCAACTCCTCACAGAATGCCTGGTACACGCTGCTTGTTAAATGACTAATTAACCTAATCCTCTTATAATCTAAAGAACATTACTGAAGGAAAAAAAAAAGAACCATTTTTGCATTAAAAATGCAATCAACATACAAAAAAAGGACAGATGGGGAGAGACAGATCAATACATAAGGTACCAAAAAGAAAAGATACATCACTGAATGGCCCAACATTTAAGGACTATATAGCCTATGAGAACAGGGAGGTAATAGGAGTATACTTAATATTTGCAATCCTTTGCATATGTAATTCTTATTGTGATTACACAATATAAAAATGAAATACACTGTGCTTATACAAACATGTTCTATTTTCTATTTCAATAATTTCATAGAAAGATTTTACCATGTAACTTAAATGTCAAAAGGAGACAGATCAAAAGGCTCAAAAAGCAAGTCAGCCAGCAAATGACTTACTTGCCAAATAGAAGAGAAAGTTAACAAAAGCAACTCCAGATTAGAATATAAATTAATTTGTAAAATCTTTCAAAGAAAGATGGGCAAGTATGAGCTATATCAACTAATTTAAAGACAAGGAATGAACGGTAATACCAATTTAAAGTAAACCTGCCAAAATATTCAAATATGTAAAGTCATTCCAAGAACATTTAAGAATAAAAAGAAATTGGGGGGGGGGGGAGAAAATGGGAAAAGATCTGCAAAGAAAAAATTTCAAAAGGCTGCTTTCTCCTTCCAAGGAGAGCAGAACTACACTACACTTGTTATAAAATTACAGTTCTTGAGACTGCTTAGATGAATTGGAATGACCCTAGAGGACAAACCAAACCGAAAAAGCAGCTATATTAAATCAAGTACATGTACAGGAGATCCTTGATGGAGACAATTGTGAGAATGTTGAGAGGCCAAAATATAAGGTATCTGAGGAAAAGAAATAAACTACAGGAATGGAAAAATTATTGGACCTTATTAATGTTAGCATGATGCATGATGTGGGGGGAAGGGGAGATTGAGAATAACTATAAACCCCTACAATTTCCTCTCCCACCTATAGAAAACTCTTTAAGAGTCATCAACACATAAATCAAGGGCTTTCTTGATAAAGTCATTAGTAAAGAACAAGAAGGCTATCATAAGTGATATCCAAAAGATATTTTTACCATTTCACAATTAACAAAGATAAACAGAAAACAAAAGCTCGAGGGCAGCCCATTTCTTTATATTTCTGGTACATAAATGGGGCTTAATAAATATTCCTTGACAAATGACAATAATTCATTGTTCTGTTAACATAAATCAGTATTAAGAATGAAATGAAATGTCACTAATACTTTAAGGGAAAAGTTAGACTAAAAAAATTCTTACCCCTTTGATTGGCCATTAGCACGGTTTTCAAAAAACTTTATCTCCAAAATATCATTTACCCCCAAAGAATGGACTGCTTCAGTTAAATCTTCATCAGTTGTCCACTGCAAGACATTACATTTAAAATTTAATCATAAAAATATATTCAAGGTCTCACTTCTTGTTGCAAAGGACAGCTTTATGTAAAAATAAAATCTAAACATTTACACTAAATACTACTCTTTTACCACATGAAATCGTTTCTCTTCACACAGCCCACAAATACAACAAAATTAGTGACTAAAGGGCAAGAAATGTTATAAAAAAACACAATTTTTGTGGAATAACATGTTCCAAATTGCATGCCAAATAAATTAACAAAATGATATTACTGTCAAGAATGAGGTATTTTAAATATATTAGTTATGTGGTCCAAGGTATAAAGAATATAAATGACTGGGAGCAGTATAATTTTTATACATCCTTTCCCCTCACTGGTTAAAAAATATCAATCATACAAGTTTCCCCTTGCCCCCAAAGCATAGGCTTTGAGTATAGTCCTAGAGTCCTAGAGGTAGGCCATACATTTTCTGAGGGCCATCCCAGCTAAGGACAGAGAGATTCGACACCAATAAAGAATTAAATAATAGATTCTTTGTCCATAGAAACTCATGAAACAAAAAAATTCAAGATGTCCCTATTTCTATGCAGTTAAACAGTAGCAAATTAAGAGGGCAGAGAATACTAAGAATCAGTTTTCAGAAAGTCTTTCAACATTAACTGAGACTCTATATATGAAATCCAAATATTAAAACTGCCTTCAAAATGGGAAGTACCAACTATTAATCTTGACAATCTTGTTAAAAATAAAGTCAGAAGGTAGAATGAAATGACGGCTCAAGAGTGAAAACACAGAAGAAAAACAATTGCTTGAACACATGGGTTGATGCGGACATGATTGGGGATGTCGACTCGAAACTACCACACCAATGCAACTATCAATAATATGGAAATAAGTCTTGATAGAGGACACATGTTAAAGCCAGTGGAAATGTGTGTCAGCTGGGGGGGGTGGGAGAGTGGAAGGTGTGTGTGTGTGAAAGGTGTGTGAGGGGAAAGTAAAAACATGAATCATGTAACCATGGAAAATTTTTCTAAAAAATAAAATTAAAAGAAAAGACTGCTCGAGGGTTCTTTTTGTAGAGGAAATTAAAGAATGTGGCTTTATTATGTACCCAAAGATAAGAACTATCATTTCATGAAACACTAAGTCATCTTATAGTGCAGTACTATAAAAAGGACCACTTTTTAACTAGAGTTAATTGTGACTTACAAATCATCAGAGGAACATCATGAATCATCATGAAAAATTCCAAAAGGTCCTCAAAATTTTATGAACATATACTTTCGATAACTGGTGATTCTGATATAAAGGCAAGAACAGGGAAGGAGGAGGTAAAAATAGCAGGAGAAAGGACCAAGGAACAAGACATGATAGCGAAGTCACATGGAAGTCTCATGCCTATATAACATATATGCTCTTTTCAAGAGTCAGAAAGTAATAGGCACTGAATAACACAAAACCAGTGATACAATATACCAGATAGGAAATAAGTGATTACCATTGCAGGGATCATTCCAAATTGGCTATCAATATTTTGTTGTCGTCATTTCAGTGATCCCATTCTCCAGCTCATTTTACAGATGAAGAAACTGAGGCAAATGCTCAAATCACTTGCCCAGGATCACACAATTATGAAAGGATCTGAGGCCAGATTCGAACTATGTAAGATGAGACTTCCTGATTTCAGGGCCAGCAACCTAGTACCACCTAACTGTCCTAGCTATCTGTATATCCAGACAACTAACTTGTTAGATTAAAGATTAAAATTTAGTGTAAATGCAAGAAAATATGTTATATAATTAAAAAAAAGAATTCCAAACTGATGGTAAATAAGCTGAGACTAAAAAACTAAAAATGGAGAAACAATATATTGACCCAGACTATCATTATTTCCTGTGAGAAATTTAATCAATGTTTAATGAACCACAACAGTGAGGAAATCAAAAGCCTGGAAAGTAATTCTGTCCACTAACAAGTTATCTCCTTAAATATATGTACCACCTTTTTTTGGAGAGGTTAAAAAACTATAGGTGTAAAATACTGCATCCACAGTCATATGTATGCAGAAGAATCAACTAATTTCATTGAACTGCCCCCCCCCACAAATTATTTATCTTTGTCACAAGGGAAGACCAAGGGGTTTGGGGGAATATTCAGAAATGAATATAAAGAAAAGGTGAAAAGACATCAATAAAACTTTGTCACACCACGTCCAGCCTTAACAAAGAAAGAGAATGGGCAGTCAGGTGTAACATCAATTTAGAACAATCTCATTTATAAAATTTTTTGGAGGAGGATGACAGAAGAGTATATAAGCAGTAACACTTCATAAAACAGTAAGTGTAAAAAGGAAAAAAGATTTTACAGCAAGTTTGATGTGAGTACCAAATAAGCCAAATCAATCATTCCAAAAGCAATTAAGGATAGAACTGATGAAAGATGGAAAGGACCTGTCACAATTCTTTATTCTATTAATAACAATGGAAATGCCATATTTGGATTCCATTATAATCTTTGGAGAAATAGAGATACAATTCAAGAAAGTAAAAAAAATGGCAAGAGAAGCGAGATTTTATATGCACAGAAGAAATAGAAAACAGAAGTGGCACAATTTTGATGACAATAAGATAAGATCTCAAAATACCTTCAATATTGGAAGGCTGAACAATTATGGAATGTCAGACATTACTACCACCACCAAAAGGCAACCCTGAGGATATTAACGACTCCCAACTCCTAGAACTACTTTCTCTTGTCTTTTTTAACTTTTTTAAGAGAATCCAACCATTTTAAAAGTAGGAGAAAATAGAAGGGAAAAGGCAAGCAAATTAGTAACTGGGAGTGAAATGTTTTAAGATTCCTCGTTTTACATTTCTTTAAAAAGCATTTGATTTGTAACAATATTTTTGAAAGACCCAACAGATATAATCATCTGATTATAATTACAAAGCACAAGATTAAACAGATATTTACCATTGTTATGGAGGCTATCCACCACAGAATCCTTTTGGAAAGTGAGTCTTCTAGGTGCTGTTAGGAGGACACCATACAGACTACATATATCCTACATACAGCATCCAAGACTCTTTAACGAGAACCAAAATCACTCCAGAGTTTGTCCTAACTATCTACAATGGAATAAAAGTAACTAAATCCAGATAGCCATAGGCAACATAGATGACAATTTGAGTCCAGAACTAAACAGGAAGTAGAAAACAGGGAAAACAACTACAAAACTTAGTAACATATTAAATAACCCTAAATTTTCCCTCAAAATATTAATCTCACAATTTTTAACACCAATATTTTTCCAGCAATGTTGAGAATCACAGAATAAATACTACTCCCTCAGAAGAATCAAAATTGTAGATCCTCCAAAGAAGAAATGAAAGATTCAAAGTGGGGATAGGCAAAAACATATTACCACCAATAAATATGATGCATGAAGTAGAATAAAGTTTTTAGAGAATTTTAGGCCAGTCATTAAATTTAAAAAAAAATTAATATAGGGGGGAGGGGGAAAGCACACCAGTAGTACCCATATAAACAGGCCTTTAGAGCACTAGATGGATCCATTTGGTGGGCATGGACAAGATTCACACAAAATGAGAAAGCAAGGGTTTGCTGCAATTTGAATCAATGGGGAAGGGGGGGGAGTACCTGCATCAATGAAATTTTTCCTTTAAAAAAAAGAGGTATAAGTTATTTGGACTTACATGGCATTTCTAATTATCCTTTTTATTATTATTTATTACTAAAATAAGAGTACTCAGAGTATGGAGGGGTGGGGGAAGGACAAGAATACATACCAGGAAATTGGGAGACTTGTAGTTTTAAGTTTGTTTTTTAAAACCCTTAACTTCTTTCTTATTATCAATTTTAAGCAATCAGGTTAAATGACTGCCCCAAGACCATACTACAAAGGAAGCATCTGAGGCCAAATTTGAACACAGGTCCTCCCGACTCTAGGCCTGGCACTCTATCGACTATGCTACCTAGCTGTCCCAAGTCTTGTGTTCTAATCCTAATGCTCCCACTATCCTTGGGCAAAACACTCAACTTGTCTGGACTGGTTTCTTCTTCAGTTAAGATTTGTCTAGATCAGTGATGGCAAATCTTTTAGAGATCAAGTGCCCAAACTGCAACCTTCACAATGTGAGCCCCCTCACCCCAGACAGGGGAGGGAGGAAACGTTCCCATTGGACTGCTGGGCAGAAGGGTGGGTCATATGAGAAATGTCCTCAAGCACGTGTGGAGAGAGGGAAGGGAGCAGCCCCCTTTAGCATAAGTGCCATAGGTTTGCCAACACAGATGATCTCCAAAGACCTTTCAGTTCTAAAGTTCCTTGATTACAAATTTTCAGACATGATAAAGCTAAATTTATAAAACTTCTTATTTAAAAAGCACATCAAAATAATTTGGTTTATTAATAAAAATGTTCTTGAAACAAATGAGCTATCATAAACTTCTTATATTTAAAACAAGCATAAGGTAAATCTGAATGAATAAAAACAAAATCATTTTTAAGACATGCAGTTTTTTAGAAACACTCCAATAAAATATTTTTAAATAAGAGATCTAATAGATTACCTTTAGTTAAATTTCATAACATACAAATGCACTTTAGAAAATAAATTGTAGCTTTATTATTTAGACATGTCCCCTCCAAACTGATTTATTAGAATCCAGAGAACATCCAAACTTGGCAGCAAAATCTGTCACTAGAGTGTGCAGATTGCATACAATCACAATATTCCTACTCAATGTGAATTGGAAAATGAGACAGCCCATCAGCCTTATTTGTATCATCCTCTTTTCTCTTCCCATAAAGTTTTAAATTCTGATTTAAGACATAAAATGGATTTTTTAGAGAAGGGATGGAGTGTTTGAGGTAAATCAGAAAAATGAGAGGAGCAAAAACATAAATGCTCAATCTTTTAATTGTTTAAAAAAAAAAAACCAACACATATGCAAAACTCCCTTTAGTTGAAGTTACTCCTCGGCTCAGGTTTAACTATCACAAATTGGGTACACAGTTTTATCAAGTACAATAATGAAAACCTTTCTCCACTCTTAGGAATTAAAAACACAGGAAAAAAATATTTATGTAATCTCACATTTGTATTTTTAAACAATTAAATTCCAAGAAAATTTGAATGACATGAATTCAAAAGCATCCCAGGTACTTACCCATGTAAGATTTCCAATGTACAATGCAATTCTCTTTCCAGTATAGGTATAGACAACATTTGGTGCTGATCCTTTACCTACATCATCGCCAACAGAAGGTGGGAGAGCATCCATGTAATCCCGATCTTCTGGGGCATCTCCATTATTTGCAGATGGAGAGATGACATCATCATACAAATCTATCTGATCATGCCCACCGTATTCAGCTTCCTGAGATACAGAAACAATGCTCTAGATTACATAATACTCAGAATACTATTAAAGGTTAAAATACAAGGATATTGAACTTTTTTTTTTATTCTCACAGAAGATAGTCAAGGATCCAAACTTCTCAGTACAAATGTTACCTCTACTTTATGGAATAGATGCATTCATGAAAGATGCCTGTAAAGCAAAGTTCTGTATAATGAATCTTATTTTCCCATTGACTTCTATCACAAAATTGGAGTTAAGTCCCTCTGGAAAAATTTAACATGAAGACAATAAAATACAAAAATAAATTTTTGGTATGATTGTAGTCTTAAAGTCATAACACATGGATACGAAACAGATAAGCTATTTTAATAGTTGAAACAATATAATGAAAGAGAAAACCCAACAACTATAACCTCATACACATCACTGAGATCCAGAAATCACAGCTTTTTTCAAATCTTCCCTAATGTTCTAATTAATCTCCTTTAGCTGCTCAGATTTGGTCTTCTAGCTCTCTTTATGAAAGTTACCATTTTTAAAAAATGTCCCCTTCTGGAACAAAGGGAAGAGATGTGGAAAAATAGGAAAGGAAATTATTTTAAAAGTAGTAGTAGGTGAAAAAAAAAAACACTGGGAAAAACAAGAGATGAAATAAGACTGTTACAATTACCACAAGTTAAACATGGTTATGCTCAAGTACAATGTTATAAATGTGCTGCTATAAATCTTATTCCCAGTCAATAGAGAATTGGTCTCTCTCTGAAGTGGCAAGAGAAGATTTGTGAACACAGTGGAATAAGACCACAGAATAGGTTGTTTAGCGGGTACCTATAGTTCATCAACCATACTTAGGAAAGAGATTAGAAAAATAGGAGAGACTCAGAGATGAAAGAAAACCAGTCTAGCCTTGCTCCTTCATTTTTTTTCCCCAAGTGAAGAAAGGTAAGGAAAATTTTTTTTTTTTTAGTAATGAAAATCACGGGGGGGAGGAAGAACATGTTCACGAAGGAGGAAAATGAAGAAAAAAATGCCACCAATAATTCTATAAGTGAAAGAGATCTGCTTTAATTGTTAACAATTAGTACTCACTATAAGTAATCTACCTCATAAAAGTGCCACAAACACTCATTTTTCCTCACCCATTTTTTCTTCTGAGATGCTAGAGTCTATGTGTTTTTGTGGCAGGCAGATGCATCTAAGATACCAAGAAATTAGAGGAGATTCAAGATAAATGCTGAACAAGAGAGCTGTGAACATCTTAAGACAGCTGACTTTCTCACTATTCTCCTTCAGTCAAAATTACTCTGAGATATATACACAAAGATATAGTTACTAGTTCAAGAACATGAAGTTATATGGAAAACTCTCAGAGAAAATCTTTTAGTACAATAGTAGCCAGATCAACAAAACACTGCTACCATGATGGGTCACCAAAAACATGGAAATGTCATTCAGAAATGGCACTGTAATATCATTATAAGAGTTTATCTAATAGAAGAATGCATTTATATGCATAGCAAAATTTCAAGTTAATCTTTATGTTAAATGTTCTGAATCACTTAACTGATCCATAAATAGAAATTTTACATATTGAGTTTCTGTATTTATGGGGCATACCTAAAAATCCCTAGTAAGGGTATTCTGAGTGCAATGGCATCCAGAGAATAAAAATGCAGAAATTAAGACCATGAACCACGGATTGATGCTTCAATTTTATTGTTTGCACAGTAGCATAAGCAAAAACAGATCACCCCTTAAAAATCTAGATTTCTGCTATGCTAATACTTGTAAATAAACAGAATAGCATGCTCATATTTTATCCTAATAATAGCAAAATCTGTGGGAATTTTTTTTTGGAGTTTCAGCATAAGCTGAGGCTTCTCATTTTGTAGTTGGAACACAAGAGTTCCACACATGAAGCAGGAAAAAGGGGTCACAAGCTCGAACCTTCATTTTCAGATCATAAGGGGTTGAGGGCACTTTAAACTCTCTTGCAATCCGGCTCTTAACAGCAAGTAGAATTATTATTATTCAAAAGAAGTTGTGTCCCCATCCTCCTCTGCAGAAAGTATAACCACAACATAGGGTCTAAGGAAAAGTAAAAAAAAGAATGCAATGGTTAATAGCAAGGGTAAAAATAAAGGTATTTATGTTAACACTTTCACTTACAAAAAATAGATTAACATGCCAAGCCATTTCTTTTTTGTAAGTAATCAATGTCTATGAAAATAGTAAATGAGTAAACAGCAATTTGTAAACAAAACCACATTCTACACTAACCTGGTATTTCACAATCCACTTACTATTTTTGTCCATCCTTGAATTTCTATGTTGATACCAACCCATCCTTCCATATTGATATGGTTCTACCAATACTAGGATCAGCCATTTTGTCTGGTAGCTGGACTGTTTCCAATTGGTTGAAGCATGATGCTAATGAGACCATGGTCCTGGGTTTGATCTCCATGTAGCTAGAGCTTCATTTGTTCCAAAGCCATAGATTGTACTCCTAGCCATGGCCAGCCGTTTCACAAATGTATGCCATTGGGATTCCGTGAGATAATATGGATGAATCAGAACAAATTTATCACCATTACTGGAAAAGAACTCAAAGCACATGCC
Source organism: Gracilinanus agilis (assembly GCF_016433145.1). Taxonomy (NCBI): domain Eukaryota; kingdom Metazoa; phylum Chordata; class Mammalia; order Didelphimorphia; family Didelphidae; genus Gracilinanus; species Gracilinanus agilis. The sequence continues at coordinate 267,828,215 of NC_058134.1, forward strand.
CTACAATAGTATCAATAGTGTCAATCTGAAGGCCAGCCCATACCACCTACCCAAACATCCATAGTATCCAACTTTCCATTACCACCTTGATGAATGTTATTTTAGAAAAGCTTATGTTTACACTCAAAAACCTGTAAACTCATTTAGGGATATAAAAGGAGCCCTAAAACTTATTTTGAAAATAACAGAAAAGGTTTTCAAATAAAAAGTGACAAGCTCTACTCAAAAGGGCTTATTTCAAATGGTTATCCTTTAATGATATTTTGTGAGGTTCAAAAATGAGCAAATATCACCCTTTCCTTTTCTCTAATAAAGTTTTCAGAAAATGCTGGCTTATCTTTAAATTTTTTTGCATAACTGAAAATTGACATAGAAGCAAACTATAAATTTAAGCTATAACTATACATTTCCATTGCTAGTAAAGCCATCAAGTTTATTTTTCTAATTTTTTTCATTCTTGATCATCCTAATGTATAGAAACTAGAAATGTATTAAAGCAGTGCAATCACTGACAAGACATCTGTACACACTGCAAGATCTAACAAGAATTGTTCCTAAAGCAAAGTTAGGGAAAACCCCATTAAAAAAAAATGTAAAATACCACAAACAAGATTCTCTGGGCTATTGTTTTTGTGGACAATTCATCCATGCCAGTCAGTAAAAAGAAAAATAATTTATACATATACACATAAAGAGACAAAGTAGGGCTTGTAAGTCATTCCTGACACTCTAGTATGGCCCAACACTAACTCTTGTTAATGCAAACTCTTCTATTTTTCTGTTATTTCATTTGGCACCCCATTAAGGCAAGAGAAGACCAAATGCCCCAAGGGCATGAGTTTTTTTGATAGCACTAGGTATCCATCAGTTAAAAAAGATATTAAGTTCATGAAGAAAAGAAAATCAGGGTATTCTAAAGTAAAAGAATTTAATAATCTAGTCACTTGATTAGAGATATCTACAATAGGATAAAAAACATTTATATAGCTTACATTTATACTACATTTTATAGTTAAAATTAAGTCGTACCCAATTCTCATTGGATCCCAACAACAATACTGAGGTTTGTAAGAGATGGGAAGACCAGGACCAAAGATTCAGTGATTTGCCCAAGGTCACACTCTTTCTAAATAAATGGTTAAGCCAAAACTTGAACCCCAGGTATCTTTATAGTACAGTGCTCTTCCACTACACTATAATACACTGTCCTTTACCCCACAGAGCACATGTGATAGGCTTGGATGATTTAAAATATCCAGTAAAAAATCATTTGTATTTGGCTTTGGAATACTAAATGACTTTTACAGCATTTATCTTCCCAACCATGCTCTAATTAGATGCTAAAATCCGTTTGCAATCCATCCAAACCTACCACCTTAATGGCAAAAAGAGCCTATAATTAAAAATGTGTCAAAAAAAAAAACCCTAGATAAATTACTACTAATAGACTACTACAAAAGAAAAGAAGCAGATGAACAAGAACGAATCACAAATTTGGTATACAAGCTGTCCTAGATAGTTTTCAATGCATAGACATTATGTCCAGGTAATATTGCTGTTCTTAAGTAGAAATCATCATTTTGTGCCTTCTAGAAACTTAAGCTCAGCAAGATTATGCCTATCTCATTCAATAAAAATAATAAGAGCAAGTGACTTAAAGAAGGCCATAATGGTCTAAAACATATAATGGAAAACTTTCTTCACTAGCTATACAAATAAAACAATGCTAAAGAGAAGGTATAAAGATTCAAAATAGTCCCCGATTACAAAATCAAAGTGACAAAGTTAATTTTTCTAATCACTAATGTGCTTTTTTTAAACTGAAAATTGGATTCCTAAGATCACAAAATTCACATAGGCCCATGAAAAAATGGACAAAAAGAAACTAGTTTCACCTTAGAGCCTCTCAATACTTGACTTCTGAAGTCAAGAAGATCCAGGTTCAAATTCTACTTCAGACATTTAGGATATGGTCATCTCTCTATGCATCAGTGTCCTCAATTGTGAAATGAGAAGGTTGAACTCTCCAGCCTCCAGGGTTTTTTCAGACTATAACTTTGTGACTATATTCTTCACATCAAGATGTCTATTTTGCTATGTAACAACCAGGCTTGATTTTGATGTACTTTGAGGCAAAAGAAAGAAAAAAATGCATCAAGATGCTCAATGATCAAATTTTAAACAAGGATAAATCCTGGCATGAACTGAAACTGTTCCAGCAGCTAAGACTGTAGACTGTAGATTCCTTCACCTAAACACAAAGTATGTGATTGCGAGGTGGGATGCAATAGCATTGCAGAAGGCCCAAATTTGATGGAATCTAGGGACCTCCAACTAAAAACATCAAGAATACCCACACACAAAATAGCAGAGTCCCTTGGCCTTTTTCTCTCCCTCATCTTTCCTCAACAATGGTTCAATTCATCTGGTCAACACACCTCCAGAGCACATGGGAATGATAAGAAATCTATATCTTGACTTCTAATATGTGCTTGATTATTCTTTTTTTTAAAATATATTATGTTTACTTAAATTTTAAAGATAGAACATAATGAACTGCATAGCAAATGCTGAATTATTTCTCTTTATGTTCAAATACTATATGCTTTAAAAGTGCCAGTTCTATAAAGAATTATTATAAGCAGGTTTAAAAAAAAAGGCAGAAATATCCAGAATTTTTAAAAAGTTGTCATTTAAGCAAACTACAAACAAAAACTGCCATCTGACTTCATCAATTTAAATGTCTAAAGATAACATTAGTAAAGTCATTTGAATGTAGGCTACCTGGAAAATAGTAAAAGAAAAATTGACTGAATAAAATAAATAAATAGAAAGGGGGGGTGTGTGTGTGACTGTAAAAGTTAGTGTGTGTGTGTGACTGTAAAAGTTAGTCAGTGCAACCCTTGAAATTTCTCTCAATCAGACTGTGCAGGAAGCCAATGAACATAACTAGACTAGAGCAACAAGCATTAACAAAGGAAATATTCCTCCAGGATCAAGTCTGCAAGTTTTGAAGTATTTCTTTTTTTTTTTTTTTTTAAACCCTTAACTTCTGTGTATTGGCTCCTAGGTGGAAGAGTGGTAAGGATGGGCAATGGGGGTCAAGTGACTTGCCCAGGGTCACACAGCTGGGAAGTGCCTGAGGTCGGATTTGAACCTAGGACCTCCCATTTCTAAGGCCTGACTCTCAATCCACTGAGCTACCCAGCTGCCCCTTGAAGTATTTCTGAGAAGTGAAGAAAACTGAAAAAAGACTTGGCCACTAAATGGTGCCCCAAGTAAGACTCCTCTGTGGAGACGGAGCTCAAAGCCAAGGACAGAAACTCCAGTAAGGAAAAGTGAATAAAGATTATATTCATCCTGGGCTCTAGTTCTAAAGCATATTCAGGACTCAGAAAATACATGGTATTGTCCTCTTTTGGATGAAATTGTTTACTACCAATAATTGTGTATCTAAAATCTTTTTCAAAGCTTTGATATTACTCTTTTGTGATACCTCAAACAGATGTAGTCTCACTAATAGTTTAACAACACTTGGGCATAACTTTTAAGCACCATAGGCTTGTAATATAAACACTGCAAATATTAAAAATATACAAATATGCATGTAAAAAGAATTTGTGGAATCTAAAAAAAAGCTCTAGCACTCTATTTCTATGTGGTACTCCAATGTCATGTGCTTAAGAGTTTAAAGAAGGGGACAGCTGGGTAGTTCAGTGGATTGAGAGCCAGGCCTAGAGACGGGAGGTCCTAGGTTCAAATCGGGCCTCAGACACTTCCCAGCTGTGTGATCCTGGGCAAGTCACTTGACCCCCATTGCCTACCCTTACCACTCTTCTGCCTTGGAACCAATACACAGTATTGACTCCAAGATGGAAGGTAAGGGTTTAAAAAAAAAATTAATTAAAAAAAAAAGTTTAAAGAAGCTAGTGGCATCACTTTAAGTAAGTACAAAGATCTTTTTACAAATATTAAAGGGGCCTGTGACACTAAAAAGATTAAGAACCCCTGAATTAAGAGTTTAAAAAAATTTTAAGCTTTGTTGTGTTTTCACGGTACTCAAATGCTATATATTCTTATTAATGGTTTAAAGACATTTAATTGGCATAACCTTTGAGGATAACTTGCCATAGAATCATTAGCCCTATTTAAAAAGATTATTACGTGTATATATAAAAGAATTAGAGGACCCAAAAAAGGCTTTAGCACCCAATTTTTTGTGGTACTAGAATGGTATAGTCTTATTACTAGGTTAAAGACACTTTACTTGTATAAATTCTTGAACAAGATGAGTTTGCAATACAAACCACAAATATTTAAAACATTTTTGTCACCTTACGATGCTTTATCCATTTACTGGTTAATGCTTAAAACATTTTTTGAACTTAAAAAGAATAGGAAAGTGTGGTAATTTTGTTTTTCCTAGAGCACTACAAGGAACACAAAAAGTAAAGTGAAATTTAGGGGAAAACAAATCAGGTTTGTGTCAATTCAACAGCTATCTGGATTAAAATCGGCAAACTGGGACATGTGGAAGTTTTAAAACTTCCTCCCAGGGACAGGGTAAAAATCAGATTTGAAATTTCTGTGGAGTTTGGCCTTAAAAAATAACAAACCCTCCCCCCATATTATTGAAAAAAATACATTATCCACCTCCTGGTTCCTTCCAATTTCAATTAAAATCCCAAGAAACTCTTCTTTAAAAAGTACAAACAAAAAAACCTAATCCCCTTCCCCTTCCCCAACATGTGCTGTGGAACAAAACTCATCATCTAATTCCTGGCTTCTTATTAATGTCAACTAAAGTCCCTCCTCCAAGCAATTTTTTCTTTAAAAAAAAAAAAAAATCCACCCCCCCACCACATGCAAAACTATTGAGAAAACATCCATGGCTTCCAAATTTCAACTAAAATCCCACCTTCCAAAAGAAGCCTTTCTTAAAAAAATAAAATTAAAAAAAAAAAAAACCCACCCAACCCTCCTCTCCTATATTGTTACTGAACAAAACTGGCTTCTTCCAAGTTTTAACTAAAATTCCATTTTCTACAAGAAGTCTCTCCTCTCCTTGCTAGGGCCTTCCCGGGGTCTTTCCCTTACAATCTGAACCTGTTTGCACAAAGTTGTTCGCAGGATGTCCGTTGTTCAGAAGGAAAGCTCCTAGAGGGCAGGGGCTGGCTTTTTGTCCTTTTGGGGGATGGGTAACTCGGTCAAAAAGCATTTAGGAAGCCAGGCACTAGAGGCCAAGGACTGCCCCCCGCGAAAAACTCCCAGGCGAAGCCCAGAGGGATGCATGGATGCAAGGCCCCCCCCACAAGACAGCCGGCCAAAGCCGGTGCTACCCCCTCCCCCGGGGCATCCTCCCATCTCCCCGGTCCAATAGCGAGGACAGACGTTTTGCAAAAGAATGCCCATTCCTCCGAATCAGAACCTCGGTTCTTCCGGAGGAGGAAACTCGGGGCTGGGGAGATTGGGAGTCTCCTCGAGGGCAGGCACCATTCTTCCTTCCCCCACCTCCTTTTTTGGGCCTTTCTTTGTATTCCCCAATGCTTTGCCCACAATGCTCGTAAGTCCCGGAAAAGTGTTTAATAAACGCGTCAAGAAGTAAAATAATTTTTTTTTTCACTAAATGCGTCTTGTCGCGGCCTCCTCACACTCCCCGGGGTCCTTAGCGGGGGTAGGACGGGCGACCCTCCCCCCCC
>NC_058134.1:267838831-267897130 GCF_016433145.1 Gracilinanus agilis
CCGCTGCCGCCGCCGCCGCGGCCACCTCCAGCAGCTCGGTCCGCAGCAGCAGCAGCAGCGGATCTAGCGGAGGGGGGAGGGGGGACCCATTGCGTCACTTCCGAGGCTGGAGACGGGAGGGGGGGCGCCGTGGGCGGCGGGAGCTGCAGCTGTGGAGGCGCCCTGCGCGCGGACCTGGGCAGCGTCTGCACGGAGCGGGAGGTGTGGAGGGGCGGAGCAGGGAGGGGCGGGGGTTTTGTAACCTCTCCCTCTTTTTATGTGGCGCGCTTCAGGCCGTGCCACTGCTTTGGGTCTCGGGAGGCCAGAGAAAAGGAAGACAGACGGATCGACACGTGGCACCGCAGTCGTTTGCAAATTGTTTTTGCAATCTGGAGATGAATGTTTACGTATATAATTCGGGAATCCGGGAGCTAGTTTCTCCGTTTCTCTCCTAGTACTATGCCCGCCGCAGTCAGCGCAGCTCCAGAAAATAGAAAGTGGTTCGAGCATTTGCATGCATGCCGCATTTCGCTTTGCATCCTGCACGCCTAGCCAACGCCACGATTTCCTGAGAGCATCACCCCATCCCCCCATTCGGCCTCCTCCGTTACGCTAGGTATAAACAATTGGGTGTCCCGAAGCCACGATTTCCCGGGAGCACGACCCCCTCCCCCATTCTGCCGCCTCCTTTACACTAGGTATAAACAATTAGCTGTTACATTTCCTTGGGGGGGCGGAGGAGGGGGATCCGTTACACAGGTTAAAATAAAAGTGCTTTTAAAGGAAAAAAAAGATCTGCCAATTCTTGAGTACTGCTCACAGCTTCTAATTCTGTAAAACTTCCTGTCAAGGGACCTTCATTTTTCTGTCTCTAATTATGTTTCCTCAAAGGATTGCTTTCCCTCCGCTATTCCTCCAGGAAGGTGAAATCTAGCAGGAAGCTTTGGAGAAGAGGAAAACCATTTAGGAATTCATTCGGACTGAAAAATCCACGAAGGACTTATTACAGTATTTGCTAGTGCAGTAGTCCAGGGCTGAGACGCTCAGCAAAGAAAGATTAAAGGGGAGTGAAAATTTGAAAAGATAATCCATGTATGTATGATGTAATAAATATATATTATATATCTATAATCGTTGGAAATGTAGAGAAAAAAAGGAATGAAATACGTAGTTGTAACGATTCAAATTGATGATAATACTACCCTACATGATTTCCCAAAACAAGCTAGAAATCCCCTAGCTTTCCTCCAAATTGTGTCCTCTCTGAAAAACAGGATGGGTTCAGAAGACTCATGAGATCCCTTTAGGAGTTGTTTGTTTTTTGTTTTTTTGTTTATAATCTGTAAATCTTCCATAAGAGGAATCTGCCCACAGGCAATGGTTGTTTTTTTGTCTTTTAATTTTCTATATGTACTGTTCAAACAATTAGAGCCTGATCTTCATTCTATGACCAACCCAGCTCATGGCCAATCATACATTTGCCAGATGTTAACTTTTATGCCCCTTCTTCCAAGGCAGCATGATCTATGGGGACCAAACCCTGTCATCAGAGTAGGACCTGGGTATAAATTTTGCCTCCAACATGGAGATCCTTTTTTAATGTCATTTAATGTCTTATTGCCTCAAGCACCATAACTTCAGCTCAACCTCTCTGTGTCCCAAACAACTCTTTCAGGTTAGTTGGAAGGCGGGGTGGTGGCCCAGTGGATGGAGCATCAGTTTAGGAGATGAGAAAACCTAGGTTCAAATCTGGCCTCAAATATCTCCTAGCTGTGTGACCCTGGACATGTCACTTAACCCCCATTCTCTAATCCTTACAGCTCTTCTGCCTTGGAATCGATATTTAGTACTAACTCTAAGAAAGTAAGGGATTCGCTTGGGGTTTTCATTTTTATTTTTTTGTTTGTTTCTTAAAAGGGGCTAGTTGGAGGGAGTTTCTCCAGCATGACTAAAATCATTTGTCTTGATACTAATTTATTTATGATTTCATTCTTTATTTTTAAATCATTTACCCATTTCGAATTTATCTTAGTATAGTGTGTGAAGTGTTAATGTAGACCTGACTTTTCCAATACTGTTTTCCAATTTTCCCAACAGTTTTTGTCAAATAGTGACTTCTTGGCCTCAAAAGCTGGGGATCTTTGGGTTTATCCAACACTAGCTTGCTGGGGTCATTTACCCACTGTGATAATTAGATAAAGTCTACACTGCCCATCTTTAAATTTAATCACCAAAGGTGAGAACACCTCTAATTCTGGGAGGTCCGTGACCCATGTGTGCTAGAGTGAGTGACGAATCAGAATCAACTGACCGCCCCCTAGGCAGTACTATGAGAATTGTCTATTGTGATTGGACATGCAAATTGGAGGTGGATGCAAGAAGTGACGAAAGATGCTGTCTTTTAAATATGATGGTAACTTCCTGTGGGGAGTAGTTGGCTTTTTGAACTTGCTGTAGAAGGATCTCTGGTGGGACCTCAGACAGCTTCCCTTTGAATTGTCACTTGGGTAAGTTAGGCTGACTCTCTCTCTCTCTTCCCTTGACTTTTCTGGAGGCTCTAGTCTCAGGGAGGTCTCTCTTGCCTCTCTAATTGTAAAAGGCCTTGTGGCTAGTAGCCTTGTTTAATTAACCTCTGTGCTCCTGTGCTGGGGCCTCTAAATTCTTACCTGGTCCAGGCCTCTGGTCTGGGCCAGAGTATCTCTCAATCTCCCTACCTTCAACCTTCTTAATTGTAAATAAACTTCCATAAAAGTCAATTTTGACTTGAGATTATTCTTAATTGAGGATTGATAATAATTCAATCCTCTGGCAACCATCTTTTAATATATTGAACCCAAAAAACCCTTTTTCCCCCTTACACCACCTAGTCTATTCCATTGATTCTCCCTTCTGTCTTTGCCAGTACCATTTTGTTTTGATAACCACTGCTTTATAGTATAGTTTAAGATCTGGTACTCCTTTTTGTCTTGATAAAAGAAATATCTGCTAGCCTTCTCTCTGTCCTTCAAATTCTCATACTTTGGAGATTCCAGTTTGATTCTAAGCCATCTGGCATTACCAGAGAGAAAGTATAGAGTAAGGGTTCTTAACTTTCTTTAGGATATGAAGCCCTTTGATTGTCTGGTGAAAACTGTGGACGCCTTCTAAGAAGAATGACCCAAAGAAATGCTAAATTCCAATGAGAAGTTAGAGTAAAAAAATGTTATATATATACATACATATATACATTTTATATATGTACATTTTATATATATACACACACACATATATATAAATAATTTTTTTTTCCTATCCAAGATCACAAACTCCCTGAAACTGACCTGCCAACTCACTGGGAATGTGTGTTAAGAATCTTCGTGTAGAAGGACAGAATCCTGGGGGACAAACATGTTAAATGCTTTAAAATTTTTTTTTAATTCTGAATTTAAAAAAACACTAAAAAAAGGAGAACGTTTCTGTATATGATCCATCAACAAACAAGGAGCTCACATCATAACAGATCAGGCAATTGGCACATAACTCTATTCATAAATCGGAGGGAATCCCCAAAGCAAGACAATTGTACCAGGAATGGAGAACCAAAAAAGGCCTCTTGAAGAAAGCAGAATTTGATCCATGTATGTAAAGAAGCAAAGGAAATAAGGAGGTGAAGTGGAGATAGAACATCTAGGAATAGCAAAAAAACCAGAGTCGCTGGATCGCAGAATACATGGAGTAGAATAAAGTATTAGAAGACTGGAGAGGGGGAGGAAAGCCTCTAAAAGACAAACAGGGGCAGCTAGGTGGCCCAGAGACAGGAGGTCCTGGGTTCAAGTGTGTACTCAGACACTTCCTAGTGCTAGGAACCTGGACAAGTCACTTAACTCCTTTTGAAGCTCTTCTGCCTTGGAACTACTACACTGTATTTATTCTAAGATGGAAAGTAAAGGTTAAAAAAAAAGGTTCTCCTCCTATCTGTCTGTCAGACAATAAACATTTATTAAGCACCCACTATGTGCCAGACTCTATGTTAAATGCTAGAGATACAAATACAAATAAACAAATAATCCCTGTCCAGAAGGTTTTATATTGGATCCTGGAGATAATAGGGAGAAACTAGAATTAATTAAGTAGCAGGGACCTGGTTTTTTTCCCCTCTAGTCTACTTTTTATTATTTAATAAATAATTATGAATTAAGATACGGTCTCCAGAAGATCCATAAGTTCCAAGTGGACCATTTAAAGCAGTAATTCCCAAAGTGGGTGCTACCGCCCCCTGGTGGGCGCTACAGAGATCCAGAAGATGGCCACACTTTTTTTGTATTACATTCTATTCTGAGTTCAATAAATAGTTTCATAATTTCCAGGAGGCGCTAAGTAATATTTTTTTCTGGAAAGGGGGCAGTAGGCCAAAAAAGTTTGGGAGCCACTGATTTAAAGTCTTCTCATTTCTAACCGGTTGAAATGCTTATGGGCTTCTTTATTATGCCCAACCTAGTTGTTTTTCAAAGGGAAGAATTTAAGACCAAGCAAGAGATAGAGAATATTACAAGATGTAAAATGAATAATTTCTATTATATTTAATTAAAAAGAGTTTGTACAAACAAAACCAATGCAACCAATATTAGAAGGGAAGCAACAAACTGGGGAAAATTTTTTATAATGAATTTCTCTGATAAAGATCTAATTTCTCAAATAAAGAACTGTCAAATTTATAAGAAACCAAGTCATTTCCCAATTGACAAATGGTCAAGAGACATGAATAGGCAGTTTTCAGATGAAGAAATCAAAACTATCAATAACCATATGAAAAAATGTTCTAAATCCCAACCTTTCTGCTTTTCAAATTTGTTTTGTGTATTGCCTTCTCTCATTAGATTTTTTAAAAAAATTTTACCATCTAGGACAATTCTGAGGGACTTATGAGAAAGTCTACCCACATCCAGAGAAAGAACTGTGGGAATAGAAACACAGAAAAGAAACAACTACTTGATCACATGGGTCAATGGGGATATGATTGGGGATGTAGACTCTAAACAATCATCCTAGTGTAAATATCAATAATATGGAAATAGGTCTTGATCAATGACACATGTAAAACCCAGTGGGATTGCTCATTGGCTACAGAAGTGGGGTGGAAGGAGGGGAGGGAAAGAACATGAATCATATAACCATGGGGGGAAATGTTAATTAATTAGCAAATTAATTAAACTTAAATTCTTGAAAAAAAATTTTTTTACCTTCCTTCTTAGAATCAATACTGTGTACTGGTTCCAAGGCAAAAGGATAATAAGGGATAGATAACGGGAGTTAAGTAACTTGCCCAAGGCCACATTTGAACCCAGGATGTCCCAACTCCAAGCAGGACTCTCAATCCACCGAGCCACCTGGCTGCCTCCCCACCCCCCTTAGATTTTAAGATCCTTCTGGACAAGGATTATTTGTTTATTTGTATTTGTCTCTCTAGCCCTTAGCATAGAGTCTGGCACATAGTGGGTGCTTAATAAATGTTTATTGACTAACAGACAGGTAGGAGGAAAACCAAGAGACAGTGGTGTCAAGAAAACCAGAAGAGAAAATATTCAGAAGAGGGGTGATGAATAGTCGCATAGACTGTAGGGAAGTCAAGAAAGTTGGAGATCGACTCTTTTTTTTTTCAATTCATTTAATTAATTAATTTAGAAGAATTTTCCATGGTTACATGATTCATGCTCTTTTCCTCCCCTCCTATAGCCAACGAGCAATTCCACTGGGTTTTACATGTGTCATTGATCAAGACCTATTTCCATATTATTAATATTTGCATTAGAGTGATCATTTAGAGCCTATATCCCCATCAACCCATGTGATCAAGCAGTTGTTTTTCTTCTGTGTTTCTACTCCCACAATTGAAAGATGGAAATTGAGAAAAGGCTATCAAATTTGGCTGTTAAGTCATTGATCACTTCAGAGAAAGGAATTTGGAGAAAGGAGAGAAAGAAGTTGAAAAAACTAGACTATAGGGGATTTAGGAGAGAAAGAAAACTCAAAAGCAGAGACCCCAGTTGTAGATGCTGCTCTCAGGATAGTTATCCAAGAAAGAGCTAACTGTTCTGATTAAATTCTCTGGAGACTGTATCTTAATTTATAATTATTTATTAAACAAGAAAAATCAGGCTGGAGAAAAAGAAGGCACCAGCTACATGTGGCTGGTGTTCCCTGAGCAGCCTCCCCCAAGAGGCCAGCCCATGGACATCTACCACCTCCAGGAAAAAGGCTCCTACTTCCTCCTTTAGTTTTTGTGATGTGCCTTTCCAAAGCCCTGCTAATCAGAAGACTCCAAACTCACACTAAGAAGCAGTTCTTCCAGATACCTGGAAGTCAAGACCTTCAGAATGGCTGCACTGTGCTCCTATCCACCCCTCTTTACCCCACCATTTCTTCTCCACCTCACTATCTCTTCTCTACCCCACTCTCTTAAGAGGTTTGTTTACAGATAAATAAAAAGCATTGCCTTCTTTCTTATTCGACAGAGAAGGAGGGGGGGGAGAAGAAGCAAGTTTTAGCTTCAGACTTCAGATTTTCCCTTTAAAATCCAAAGGTTGTCTTTGGGTGCCAAAGAAAGAGGTACAGGCTTGTGTTAAATTTCCACATTAAGGATGAGAGCTAGCAGGGATGGTAGGATAAAAACAATATAGATTTTGATCTCCAAATTCTCCCTTTCTCCCCATCAACTCAACTTTCTCCCCCATCAACTCCCCATCCTTGAGAAGGCAAGCAATTTGTTGTTTATTGTTTTTTCATTTTGTGTATTTTTAGCTTGGAAGAAAGATTTTATAAGCACAGGCTCAAGGTTAAAGAAGATGCTAGAGGTGGCTATCTGTAGAACACAGTAAGGAGATCAGGGATGCACATAGAGGGATCTGTATTGGCCAAGAGATGAATTACTTCTTCATACTGAAGGTATATTTTTGAAAAATAGGAGATGAGACAGAGGGAAGAAGAGGGAGCTCTCATCAAATGGAGGATGAGTTGAGGTCCTCAGCTGAGAGGAGGGGGGAAGGATGGGAGAATTGAGGGAGGATTGAGAAGGTTTAGGATGTGGAAGAAGATGGTCCCGCTGCAGGGAGCGTCCAGTCAAGATGATGTAACATAAATTTGTAGTAGACTGAGTCACCATAATTTTCCAGCTATCCCTCCACTCAGCAGCATGTGGATAAGAGTCAAGGTGATGGATGGCAAGAATAATCCAAAATTCAGCTTTGAAGAGGCATTATAGGTGATAAGACAAGGGAGTTAAGTATATAAAAAGAAAATGATCCATATAATTATATACCACTTACTTCTTTAAAAGTATATAATTCAACATATAACTTTCAAAGCTTTTCTGTTTGTGAAATCTTCTAAACTTCCTTCTATTCTGCTTTGATATGTGCTTTTATCCTTTTTTTTTTTTACATCATTATCACAAGTTGTCCCTTCTTTCCCAACCCATTCTCCTGCACATAGAAAGGGGAAAACTGTAAACAAATACACAATTAAGGAAGACAAACCTATGCCTATATCATGTCCAAAAATGTACAACCCATTTTGTACTTTGGGTCCATCATTGGTCCTCTAGAGTCTTGGTTGGTTATTATTAGAGTTCTTTAGTTTTTCCAAGTGATTTTCTTTACAGTGTTATTTATTGTATGGATTGTTCTGGTTCTGCTCATTTCATTTTGCCATCAGTCCATATGAGTCTTCCAGATTTTCTTTGAAAGTGTCCCTTTTTGGGTCAATTGGGGATGTAGACTCTAAATGATCACCCTAGTGCAAATATTAATAATATGGAAATAGGTCTTGATCGATGACACATGTAAAACCCAGTGGAATTGCTTGTTGGCTATAGGAGGGGAGGAAAAGAGCATGAATCATGTAACCATGGAAAAAGAAGTAAACAAATAAATAAATAAAATGTTCATATAAAAAAAGAAAGTATCCCTTTTGTTATCAGTTTCATATAGATACATAAATACATATTTGTATATGTATATAGCATATTTGGATACATATGTAAATATAATGTGTATGCATGTGGATCTGATATCTTGACTATCAAACAGAGAAATAAGACTATGATTTTTTTGTTTATTAATAAATGTTTTTTTAATTTTAACTGCAGATTTTGCTCAAAAACTTTGCAATTTTTTATAATAAAAATAGCCCATTGTATCTTTTATGATCTTCTCTATCCCTTGTCTGGTTATCAATTTTTCTGTCTTTACTAAAGTTGTTTATTGCTTCTATTAGTTTTTTTCGGTTAATTCTCTAGGATTCTTTATGTATACCATCATATCATCTACAAAGAGTAGTCGTTTTGTTCCTCATTGCCTACTCTAATTCCTTTTACCTTATTTTCTGTTCTCATTGCTATAGCTAGCATTTCTAGTATAATATTAAATACTAGTAGTGATAATGGACATCTTTGCTTCATCCCTGAACCTACTGGGAAGAATTCTAATTTATCCCCATTACAGTTAATGCTTGCTGATGGTTTTAGATGACTCTGATTACCACTGTAAGGAAAGTTCTTTTTATTCCAATGATCTCTAATATTTTTATAAGGAATGGGTGTTGTTTTTTATTAAAGGCTTTTTTCTGCAACTATTGAATCACATGATATCTATTGGTTTTGTTTTTTGGTCATTTATTTTTATAGTTTTGATGATATTGAACCATCCATGAATCACTGGCATATAAATCACCTGGTCACGGTGTATGATCCTTGTGATAGAATGCTTTAATATCCTTGATAATATTTTACTTAAAAATTTTTGGGGAATTAGCCTATGAGTTTGCTTTCTCTATTTTAGCTCTTCTTGGGTGAGGTATCAGTGCCATATTTCTATCATAAAAAGTATTTGAAAGAATTCTTTCTTCCTCTATTTTTCTAAATGGTCTATGTAGTATTGGAGTTAATTGTTCTTTGAATGTTTGGTAAAATTCACTTGTGAATCTGTCTGGCCTTGGGTCTTTTTTTTTTTTTTAGGGAATTCTTTAATGGCTTATTCAATTTATTTTTCTGTGATAGGGTGTTTAAGTATTATATTTCTTCTTTTGTTAATCTGGGCAGTTTATATTTTTATAAATATTCATCTATTTCACTTAGATTATAAAACTTATTGACATATAATTGGGCAAAATAACTCCCAATAATTGCTTTAATTTCTTTGGTTATGATTTTGCCTTTTTCATTTTTAGTACTGGTAATTTGGTTTTCTTCTTTCTTTTTTAAAAATTAAATTATTCAATGGTTCATTAAAATGATTTCTATTTTCATAAAACCAGTTCCTCATATAAATTATTAATTCAACGGCCTTTTTATTTTCAGTTTCATTTCTCTCTCTTTTGATTTTCAGGATTTCCAATTTTGTGTTTAATTGGAGATTTTAAAATTGTTATTTTTCTTTTTTTTTTTTTAGTTGTATGCCCATTGCATTGATCTGCTCTTTCTCTATTTTATTGATGTAAACATTTAGAGATATAAATTTTCCCATAAGTACAGATTTAGCTACATCCTAGAATTTGTGGCATGCTGTCTTTTCATTGTCATTCTTTCCTTTAAAAAAAAATTCTCTCCCCTCAATTCCATGAAAAAAACAGTTAAACCTTCTTTTTTTAAAGTTTGACTCAAATCCTCACCCTCAAATCTTCCTTCCATATACTCCTTCTGAGATGGCAAGCAATCTGATATAAGTTTTACGTGTGTAATAGTATAAAACATCTTTTCATATTAGTCATTTTGTGAAAGAGAACTGGAACAAACAAAAATGATGAAGTAAAATGAAATATAGCATTTCTCGATGTGCATTCAGACTCTATCAGTTCTTTCTTTGGAGGTAGACAGCATTTTTCATCGTGAGTCCTTGAGGATTTTCCTGGATCACTGCATTGCCAAGAATAACTGTCATTCATCATATAATATTGCTGTTATCATGCACAATATTCTCCTGATTCTAATAACTTCACTTTGCATTAGTTGATGTAGGTCTTTCCAGATTTTTCTGAAATCATCCTTCTCATCATTTCTTATAGCACAATAGTATTCCATTACAGTCATATACCACAACTTGTTCAGCCATTCTCATTGTCATTCTCTTGAATGAAATTATTGATTGTTTCTATGATTTGTTCTTTGAACCAGTCATGCTTTAGGATAAATTTTCGTTTCCAATTAATTTTTAATTTTTCTACTACCCTTAGTTGAATATAATTTTTAATTTATTATAGTCTGAAAAGGATGCATTTAATATTTATGCTTTTCTACATTTGAATATGAGGTTTTTAAAGCCCTATTAAATGGTCAGTTTTTTTGAAGGTGCCATTTCTCTAGAGGTCTGTCATATTTAACTTTTCTAAAGTTTTACTTATCCCCTTAACTTCTTTCTTATTTATTTTTTGGTTGGATTTATCTACTTCTGAGAGGGAGAAGGTTGAGGTCTAAATGCTAGTATAGTTTTATAGTCTATTTGCTCTGGTAACTCATATAACTTCTCCTTTCATACACATATGCTAAGTATATACATATATATTATATATAGTTTCATTGTCTATGGTGCCTTTTATCAAGATGCAATTTCCTTCCTTATCTCTTTTGATAGAGCTTTTTTTTTTTTTACTTTTGCTTTGTCTGAGATCATGATTGCTACCCTTCTTTTTTAACTTTAGCTGAAGCATAATAGATTCTGCTCTAGACCCTTACTTTAACTTTGTATGTGTCTCCCTGCTTTAATGTGTTTCTTGTAAGCAGTATATGGTAGAATTCTGGATTTTAATCTGCTTTGCTATCCTTTTTCATTTTGTGGGTAAGCTTACCCCATTCACATTCCCTCCATCTTATTTTTTATCTTGTTTACTCCTCTTTCTCCTTCCAGCCTTTCTCTTTCACAAATGTTTCACTTCTGACTACCACCTCTCCCAGTTCACCCTCTTTTTTGTCCTCTTCTCTTATTCCCCTTTCCCTTCTACTTCCTTAGAGTGAAAAGTAGGTTTCTATACCTGGCTGAGTGTAGGTGTCATTCCCATTTTAAGCTAATTCCAATGAGAGTAAAATTCAAGCAATGCTCAGCAAATTCCCCATCTTCTCCTCCAATGTATTGAATCTTAGGCACCTTTTCAGGTGAGATCATTTATCCCCTTCTATCTCTCCTTTTCTCATGATGTGTTCTTTGCCATACCTTGGACTTCTTTCTTTGTTTCTTTCTTTGTTTCTTTCTTTGTTTCTTTGTTTCTTTCTTTGTTTCTTTGTTTCTTTCTTTCTTTGTTTCTTTGTTTCTTTCTTTCTTTCTTTCTTTCTTTCTTTCTTTCTTTCTTTCTTTCTTTCTTTCTTTCTTTCTTGATATCAACCACTATTCCACATCTTTCTTTCCTTCTTTCTATGTTATTCCTTTTTCCTCTCCTAATAGTGATAAAGTTCTTAAGTACTTTAGGTATCTTGAATACTTTAAGTAACTTAAGTATCTCAAGTGCCATAAATATCTTGAGCATTTTAGTCATCACCTTACCAGGTATGAATGTACCCAATTCAACATTACTGAAACCCTTAAGGTTTCACCTTTTTGTTTACCTTTCCATACTTCTTTGAGTGTTGAATTTGGTCATCAAATTTTCTTTTCAACTCTGGCTTTTGAGCAAGAAGTCCTCATTCATTAAATTTTTTTCTCCTAGAAGATTTTGCTCAGTTTTGTTGGGTATATGATTATTAGTGATAATCCTTGACCTTTTACTTTTCAGATTATCATATTCCATGCCTTCCAATACTTTAATATGAAAGCTGCTGGGTCTTGTGTAATTCTGATTATGGTTCCACAATATTTAAATTGTTTCCTTCTGACTGCTTGCAGTATTTTCTCCATCACCAGGGAATTTGGGGATTTTATTATAATAGATCTGGGAATGTTTTATATTAGGATCTCTTTTAGGAAGTGATTGGTGGATTCTTTTCATTTCTATTTTCCTCTCTTGCTCAAGGATATCAGAGCAATTTCCTCTGATGATTTCTTGTAATATGGTGCCCAGGCTCTTTTTTTAAAATCATAGCCTTCAAGAACTCTGATGAATCTTAAATTATCTCTACTAGATTGGTTTTCCATGTCAGTTGTTTTTCCAGTGAGATATTTCAGAATATTTTTCTATTTTTAAATTCTTTTGATTTGTCTTAGTGGTGCCTGATGCCTTATGCCAGCATTGGTAAAGTATTGGCCTGAGTGCTCAGCTGGGATGGGGGAGGGGGGTTGCTCTGTTCCTCCTCTTCCCAGAGCCCAAAGACATTTTTGCATGCTCTGCCCCTCTGTCCAGCCACCCAAAGCAAGCACTTCCTTCTTCTGCTCTGTAGGGTAATGCAGGGGGCTCATGGGCAGCTTGAACGTGTAGTTTGGGCACATAAAATTGAAAACCTTCACCAATGCTGCCTTATACAATTATGAGCCTCCATTTGCTCAATTCTAAGTTTAGGAAAATTATTTTCTTCCTCAAGTTTTTGTATTTCTTTTCCATTTGGGCTTATTCTAGTCTTTAGGGAGCAGTTTTGTGTTTTTGTTTTTTTTTTCCAGTAGTTTGGTTTTTATTGGTCTCCATTTGGCCCATTCTGGTTTCTAAATTGTTGAATCTTTTTATCATTTCTTTTATTATTTCATTGTTTAACTCCAACTTCTTCCAGGAGTTCCTTTTGGGCCCAATATCCTTTCTCACTTTCTTTTGGGGTTTCACATATTTCCTTTTTACCATTATTGTCCTCTTCTGAGCTTATATTTTGATCTTTCCTATCACTAAAGTAACTTTTATGGTAAGATTTTTTTCTTCTTGCTTTTTGCTCATTTTCCTAGTTATTGTTCTTTTTTCCTCTTCATTATCTTGTCTATCTGTTCTTCTTTTAGGATAAAGGAAGTGCTGTTCCAAGATTGCAGTGTAGCCTTCTCTGGTGCTTGGATTAGGCCTGGCTATCTTGCCTCAAAATGATTTTAAGAAATAAAAGAATCTTGAGAATGAAAGAGAGCCACAACATGCAAAAATATAATTCTGAATTAACATTTCAGAATAGTCACCACTCATTTCTTCCCAGACTACTCTACTTTTAAAGACTGAAAAAGAATTAATTTTATTATCAGTATCTTAATCTTGACTACTTCCCAAGATGACATAACTCTTAGGTGGGTCATGGAACCAGTCATTTCAAACAAGTGGGAATATAGGACAAGGATATTATCTAAACAATATGTTTATCAACTTTAATCTATTTCCCTAAGAAAGACCTCAGTTTCAATTCTATCCATTTTCCTAAAGGGAAAATATTTTATGGTGGAGAAAATATTATTTCTTAATATTTTCAGCTGAACTAAAATGTTTTAAATATGATTCCACACCTATTTCTTGTGATAGTGAATTTTCTGGTTTATCAAACAAAATAATCCAGATTTTCCTATTGTTTGAATATCTTATTTTGTGTAAAATAAGTTTTTCTGCTGTAACTGCTTCAGAAAGAATATATCAATTTCAAATACAACTGATAAAGAATTACAAGTAATATGTTTAGATAAATTTTGTAGTGAAAAAAATTTCACATTAACAATAGTTTTCTTTTTTGGTTATAAAGTATGAAAATTGCAAAGGATTTAACAATATGTATGGCATATTATTTCTATTGAATAAACTTTTTTGAGTTATAAAGTTGTATTAAATTCTTACATTAATTTTAATAAAATATAAACTAAAAATTATTTGCTTGGATCATTTTGTTAAAAGTATCAGGAGGTAGGGGAAAGATGTTAAAAGGAAGAAATTAATGATGTTTAAATATGAAAACCATTGCCTTAAGGTACAATTAGGTCTTAAAAGCATTAAAAAGCTCTCTGTTCTAGGCCTGGCACAGATTCTAATAAACGCATCAGGAATCTAAATGCTTCTGTTAAAATGGAAAACTGCCCTTTTTTAGAGTTATTAAAAAGCTTGGACCTGGATCCCAATCTGTAATGCAGCAAGATTTTTGCATGGCATTGAGAAACCTATAATTTTCATGGATCATACCCTTCCATTAAAAAATGAGAGTGGTTGTGAAAGCCATGTTATAATTGCCCATAGACCGTATTTCATATGCTTTTATAGCACCTGTTTCTACATTTTTGTTATTTCTATTCTCATTCTTTTTGTTCTATATGACTTTGAATTTGAAAATTTTTTTTAAATCTTCTTGCTAGCCATTTCTCATAATTATTATTTTTATCAACTATTCTCTGTAACATATATAATTTTTTACATTTAAAAATTTTTAACTTTCATTTTTTAAAATTCTGAGTTCTAAATTCTCTCCCTCTCCAAACTTTCTCCCATCCATTCAGAAGGCAAGCAAAAATAATATCATTATGCATGTGAAATCATACAAAACATACTTCAATATATGCCATGTTGAGGGAAAGAAAAGCAGAAAAAAATGAAGCAAAAAAAATTATGCTCTGGTTTGGACTCAGAGTTCATCAGTTCTTTTTCTAGGTTTGGATGGAATTATTCATTACGATTATTTTGGAATTGTCTTAGATCATTGTATCAATCAGAATAGCGAAGTCTTTCACAGTTGATCATACTTACAATATTGCTGTTACTGGGTACAGTATTCTAATTCTGATCACTTTACTTTACCTTAATTCATGTCTTCCCAGGTTTTTCTGAAATCATTTTGCTTCTCATTTCTTATAGCACAAAAGTATTCCATCAGAGTAATATACCACAACTTGTTCAGCCATTCCCCAATTGATGG
Source organism: Gracilinanus agilis (assembly GCF_016433145.1). NCBI lineage: Eukaryota > Metazoa > Chordata > Mammalia > Didelphimorphia > Didelphidae > Gracilinanus > Gracilinanus agilis. Next base: position 267,853,560 of record NC_058134.1, read on the forward strand.
GCATTCCCTCAATTTCACATTCTTTGTCAACACAAAAAGAGCTATTAAAAGCTTTTGTACATATAGATGCTTTTCCTTTTTCTTTGATCTTTTTGGGATACAGACCTAGAAATGATATAGTTAGGTCAGAGAGAATGCTCAGTTTTGTAGTCCTTTGGCCATGGTTCCAAATTGTTCTCCAGAATGGTTGGACCAGTTCATAACTCCACCAATTTCACCAACAAGTGCATTAGTGTCCCATTTCCCCCCACATTTCTCCTGTTATTTGTTATTTTATTGTTTTTCTTTGTTATTTTTCTTTTCTATCACATTATCAAATCTGACAGGTAGCACCTCAGAGTTGTTTTAATTTGTAATTCTCTAATAAATAATGACTGAGAACATTTTTTCATTTTAATATAGTAAGTTTTGATTTCTTCTCAAAATTACCTGTTTACCAGTGGGATTGTTTGTTAGCTATGGGAGGAGGGGTAGGAGGAGGGGAGGGGGAGAACATGAGTCATGTAACCATAGGCAAAAAAAAAAAATCTCAATTAATTAATTAATTAAAAGTTTTCAAATTTTAAAAATGCCTTTTTATATCCTTTGACCATTTATCAATTGGGGAATAGCTCTTATTTTTATAAATTTGCCTCACTTCCCTATATATTTGAGGAATAAGGCCTTTTTAGAGAAATAGTAAAATTTTTTCCCAGTTTCTTGCTGTTCTTTTCATTTTGGCTGTATTAGTGTTGTGCGTGTGTAAACACTCACACATACATGTGTGCAAAAGCTTTTGTGCAAAAGTTTCATTGTTTATGGTATTTTTTTAGAAAAAATATCCTTTCCCTTATTATCTCTTTTATTTAGGTCTATTTTTTGCCCCATGTTTTTTGCATTTTTAAAGATTTGGGTTCTAGAAATTACAAGTGAAGATTTATGTAGCTCATATATTATTATCATCACTGATAAGTAGATAGTGTTGCTATAACCCACCTCAGAACAGTTGTATTTATTTGTCAAAATGTAAATAAACCTGTGATCTCAGTGGTATAAATTATAACTCATTTATGCCTTCTCATCCTGGGAAGTTCTTTGTTCTTCCAAAGACCATCTACAGAGGAGTTGTTCAACATGCTACGGGCTTCTCAGTAGATCTTTATACATTTTATTGGCATCAATGAAGCACTTGGGCTGTCTGTATAACATTTTTTCCTCTTGATGATCATACATTTCCTGGATAGTATCCTTTATATCAAGTTCTTGTGCATAGATTATCCTTAGAAATATGATATAGCTTATTTGAGCTTACTTAGCATCTCTCCATTGACCTTCGGTTCGTCAGTTAGTCAGTCAACAAGGATTTTTCAAGTGCCTACTCTGTGCCAGGCAGTGTGCTAAACCTTGGGGATACCAAGAGCCAGAGGAAGGTAAAGACAAAAGGAGATCACATTCTAATGGGGAAGACCACCTTTAAACAATTATGTAAACAAGATATACACAGGGTAAATTGTAAGTAATTTTAGAGGTAAGGCAGGAGCATTGAGAGGGACTGGGAAAGACTTCTTACTTAAGATGGGAATTTAGCTGACTTGAAGGAAGCCAGGGAAGCCAGGAGGCAGAGATGAGGGAGTGAATTCTAGGCATGAGATCCAGTGAAAATGTACAGGGAGGAGATGGATGATTTTGTACAAGAAACAATGCAGATATTACGGGATCATATAGTACACTGTACATGGAGGGACATTAGGTATAAGAAGATTGGAAAGGCAAGAAAGGACTAGGTAGTGCAGTAGATAGTGCCAGGATTGGAGTGAGGAAAACTCACTTTCCTGTGTTTAAATCTGGTCTCAGACACTTATTAGCTCTGTGACCCCTGGGCAAGTCACGTAAGCCTATTTTGCCTCCATTTCCTCATCTGTAAAATGAGCTAGAGAAGGAAATGGCAAACCACTCTACCATCTTTACTAAGAAGACCGATATGGGGTCACAAAGTGCCAGACATGTCTGAAGCAACTGAACAACAACAACAATTTTACAATTAATCCTGGAAGTTATAGAGAGCCTTTGGAGATTACTGAACAAGAATTGGAGTGAGGAAGAAAGGTAAGGGGGAAAAGTCAGACGTGTGCTTTCAAAAGATCAATTTGACAGCTAAGTGGAATATGGATTGGTGAGGGGAGAGACTTGAGGCAAAGAGACTAACAAGAAGGATAGTGATTCTAGGATTGAGATGATGAGCACTGGACCAGGGTAGTAGCAATATTAAAAAGGGATACGATAGATGATATTTAAGTATCATTGACAGGACTTGGCAACAGATTGGATATGTCCAAGCTTGAGATGATGAACACAGGACCAGGGTAGGGGCAATGTTAAAAAAGGACATATACAAGAGATGATGTATAAGTCTCATTGACAGGACTTGGCAACAGATTGGATATTCAAAGTAGTAGAAAGAAAGGCATTGAGGATAACACTGATGCATCAAATTGGGGTTACTGGCAAAGTTAGGAAGAAGGGAGTGCTTTGCAGAGCAGGGAAAATAATGAGTGCAGCTTTTAATATGTTGAATTCAAGATAAGTTAAGAATTTAAGATTGGAATGCCCAGATGGGTTGAAAATGTTGAGACTAAAAGTCAAGAGAAAAGTTAAGGCTGGATAAATAGATCTGAAATTTAAAATCATAAAGATGATAATTGAATTTATGAGAAATGTTGAGATAACCCAGTTAAATAGCATATACAGAGAAGAAAAGGGAGTCCAAGACAGAGTCTTGAGGTACACCCATGGTTAGCGGGCATGACTTAGGTGAATAACCAGCTAAGGCGACTAAGAAATGGTCAGACAAGTAGAAGGAAAATCAAGAGAGAGCAATGTCATGAAAACCAAAGAGACATGAGTATCATAAAGGAGAGAATGATTAATAGAGGTGAAGAAGGACAGATATTGGGAAAAGGCCACTAGATTTTACAATTGAGAGAGCATTGGTAACTTTGGAGAGAGCAGTTTCTATTGAATGATGAGGTAGGAAGTTAGACTGTAGAGACTTAAGAAAGTGAGAAGAAAGGAACTGAGAACCATCATTGGACTAGCACTAATTTTATAGGTAGGGGACCCTCGTTGACTTTTTGTGCAGTTCTTAGATGGAAGAAGACTCCTACCGTAGTTATCAGCAACAGCAACTTAGATTCTTTAGATTGTGATAGAGGGATTCCCTGTTTGTGAGGGGCCTCTGAAGAAGTTTTTGTTTAGAGATGATATTGTACAGACTGCATCAAAACCTACAACATTATAGAGCATCTTCATTGAGATCCATGATTAAATCAAAGAGATAGGTAACCCTAATAATCCATAGAATAAAGATTAAATGAATAAAACACTCCTTTTGTCCAGACCAGTGGTGTTGAGCCCAAATAGAAACAAGGCCATGTATTAGAATCCCTTCAAGCAGCATATTGTCTTAGAAAACCACATAGTAACATTATCTATGTTCTATTGTATTTTTTTAAAGTCTGCCAATTACCTTTCAGTCTAGTTCAAAGGCATGAGGCTGAGTGTTTGACACCTCTGGTCCTGTCTACGATTTCTCATTGGAAGACCAGTCAGTTCCCTGAGTTAGTATATCAACATAAACAATAAATCTGGGTCAGGTACTCCAGATGGATAATGAGTTGAGTCCAGAACTAAATGGGAGAAAGAGAGCAGAATGTATTGTGTCTGGAAAATTGTACAGCACTTTAAAAAACCCTGAAGCTATTCACTGGCAAAAAATTCCATCCTTTAAACATGAATATTCTCTTAGCAATGCTGTGTGGTTTTGAATCTTGGCAACACACAATCTTTGAAGAATAATACTGTTGTTTTAAATATTGATATAACCACTTGGTAAATATCTCAAAGTATCCACAGAGCCAAAGTAGGGGGAAAGCAGCAGACTAATGGCAGAGATCCAAGTTCTAAAAACTGGAGAAAGAATTCTACTACCTTTACTACCACTACCACCACCACCACCACCACTACCACTACTCCCACTATTACTACTACTAGCTAACATTTCTATAGCTCTTACTGTGTGCCAGGCACTGGGCTAAGCACTTTTCAGTTGTTATCTCATTTGATCCTCATAACAACTTTGGGAGGGAAATACTATTATGATCTCCATTTTGCAGATGAAGAAACTGAGGCAAACAGAGGTTAAGTGACTGGAGCAGGGTCACATAGTTAGTAAGTGACTAAGGCTAAATTTGAACTGAGATATTCTGACTCCATTGGCTTTGTCCCCTGGACCACCAGGATGGACAAGTATTCTAAAAACTAACACTATCCAATAACTGTTACTATTTACTGGCTATTCCATGAAAATCAGTATTTAAAAAGAGAAAAATGGCTTGAATATATAGATATGGGACAAAGTAGAGATTAGAGGCAGAGATAAGGGTTCTTGCTATTTAGTCATCTTCATAGCTTTGTACCCTGCTATTATTATCCCCCATATAACTTCATGTAGTTTAAATGTCAAAACATTGAAATTATTCTTTCCTAGTGTGCAATGTCCTTTCAGAACTGAGGAGCCTAGTTATAGAGTTCTTAAGTTTTAATAGCTTCCAGTCCTGTCATTGCTTTATCAGGAAATTCACTCTGGTACTAAAAAAAATAAAGCAGAAGATTTAAAATCCAGAATTCTTGGGAAATAATCTTCATTTTATTTATGGAACATAGGTTTTTATCTGAAAATAAGTTGTTTTAGATACTATTTATATAGCATGTTATATAGCATTTTGTCATTTACTTAAACTTATCAAAAACATTTCATGAATGATATTCTAATCACTCAGTGATAATTCAAATCCTTCATTTTCTTGTTATGCTGAATAGAGTGATGAATATGAAGTCAGGAAGATCTGAATTCAAGATTCTAGGCAAGTTACCTAACTTTCAGTTTTTTCTTCTGTAAAACTGGGGATGATAAAAGTACTTACCTCTTAAGGGCTCTTATGAGGATCAAATGATATACTATTTGTAAAGCATTTAGTACAGTGCCTGGCACACAATAAGCACTATATAAATGTTAGTTATTATTATTATTGTTGCTCTCATTATTAACTTTTGTTTTTCATAGGCTCAGTAGGATTTAGCTCTTTCTCTCTTACTTAGACATGCTTCAAAAAAAGCTTTTTAAAAAATGAAATCCTTTCTTCTTCTTTCTGATTGTAAGCCACACTCTACTTATCTATGAAATAAGATTAATTGATGGAATAATAGAATACCTCTTGTATCAAATTCACTAAGAAACTAAAAAACTCAGAAAAGCCCAAATGAAAATCATACAGACCCTTAATTTTATGATTTATTTTCAGGAAATATACTCTCTCTTCATTGATCTAACTCCAATATTTGTATGTGTCTCTTTTATGTCAAGTAGGACTTTCTACCTATCAACACCACCACCAAATGAAGTGCTGGTGTCCCCAGGCAACATAAATAAGACAGTTTAGTAGAACAATGGGCTCAGGGAAGCAGATAATGATGAGGTCTCTGTTTTGGTCATGTTGAGTTTGAGATCCCAACAGGATATCCAAGTAGAGATCTGATCCAGCAGGCATGTGCTGATGTTGGTTTTGAACTCAGTAGAGAAATAAAGTCTGCATATAAACATCTGTGGAGGGATGATAATTAAACCTATGGGAACAAATAAGATTACCAAGGGAGTGGAGAATATAAATGGAGAGAGAAGAGGACCTAAGATAGAACCTGGGGGACATCCATGCTTAAAGAGGAGATGGATAATGATCCAGTGAAAGAGAAAGACTCATCATCAAAGGCAAGTAGGAAGTTCACAAAGAGAGAGTGATAACATACTCTCCTATTTAGTGTTCTAATAATGATAAATTTCTTAAGTATCTTTATTACCTTAAGTATCCTAGGCATTTTTGGTAACTTAGGGACTTCAAATATTATAGCTATCTTAAGTAACTTAGTTATCACCTTCTTATATAGTAAGGTAATCAGTTTAATCCCTGTTTACCTTAAGTATCTTAAATATCTTGGGCATCTCTTGTACATAGATATCTCAAGTTATCATTTTCCCATGCAGGAAGGTGATTAGTTTAACCCCACTGAATCCCTTGAATTTTTTCCTTTCTGTTTCCCTTTTTATGTTTCTCTTGGGTATTGAATTTGATCACTGAATTTTCTTTCCAGCTCTGGATATTTCATTAGGAATGCCTACAACTATTCTATTTCATTAAATAAGCATTTCTTCTCCTGGAGGATTATGCTCAGTTTAGCTGGGTAGGTGATTCTTGGTTGTAAGCCCAGCTTTCTTGTCTTGTGGAATATCATATTCTATGACTTTGGGTCCTTTAATGTAGAAGCTGCTAGGTCCCTTGTAAACTTGTGTGTGTTCTACTATATTTGAATTGGGTTTTTTTCTGGCCGTTTATAATAGTTTCTCCTTGGCCTGGGAATTTTGGGATTTGGCTGCAATATATCCTTGGATTATTAAATTTGGGAACTCTTTTAGGAAGTGATTGATGGATTCTTTCAATTTCTATTTTTCTCTCTTGTTCAAGAATGTCAGGGCAGTTCTCCCTGATAATTTCTTACAATATGTATCCAGGATCTTTTTTTGATGATGGCTTTCAGGCAGCCCAAAGATTCTTAGGTTATCTCTCCTATATTTATTTTTCAGGTCAGTTGCTTTTCCAGGGAGATAATTCAGATTTTTATTGAGATTTATTTTTTCATTCTTTTGAATTTGTTTTGTTTTTTGATATCTTATGAAGTCATTAGTTTCCTTTTGGCCAATTCTAATCTTTAGGATGCCATTTTCCTCTTTGAGAATTTATACTTCTTGTTTAGGAAGCTGTTTTCTTTAGTGAGTTTTTGTTCTAAGCTGTTGACTTTTTGTATCATTTTCTTTTCTAATTTTTCTTCTAAGCCTTATATTATTTTTCCTCCTTCTTTTGAACCTTCTCCAGGATTTCACTGAGTGCCTGACTTCCTTTCATATTGTCCTTTGAGGCTTCACACATTTTCATTTTTGTATTGCTGTCCTCTTCTGAGTTTGAGTTTTGGTCATCTCTGTTGTTGAAATAGTTTTTCAGTGTTAGGCTTTTTCTCTATCTTTTGTTCATTTTAGAGGGCTCTTTTCCTGACTTTGCCTATATGCTGAAGCTTAGCTCCATTCCTTGAGTGGAGGGAGTACTGTCCCAAGCTTATATTATAGTTTGTTCTAATACCTGGGGTCAGTTCAACTGTCTGCAAGCCCAGATTGAGCACTCCACAGAGGTGGCCTGATTGGCCTGCTCTGGAGAGGTTTGCAGCTGTTCTGTTCAGATGTTGTTTAGGCTTGGTTACATTGGTTCCACCTTCTCCTACCACCTATGATCTTTGTTGGGCTGCCCAGACTGGGTTGCACTTGGCTTCTTCTCTGACTGGACTCTGCTGGGCTGTATTCCTCCCACTGCCACTTGTATTATATTACATTGGTTTCAGTTTTCCCCTTGCTGAAGCCAGACTAAGGCTAGCTATGCTCTTTCTCCTGCTGCTTGAGCTGTATCCACTTGAGTTCTGCCCTGGATCACTCAATGTTCTCCCTTCCTACTCCAGTGTGATAGGCCATTCTTGCTGTCCCTCCATGTTGTTCTGGGCCAAAGCACCACTTCACTCTGTCTTCTGTTGCTTCTGACACTGTGGGATTTGTTTGGAGGCATTTTTGTTTTGGTGTTGTTGTCTGGAGGATGGTTGGCAAGCTCCAAGAGTTTCTTATTCTGGCAACTTAGTACACAGAGTGTGACTCATATAGTTCCCTACTTTTGCAGAAAAGAGAAGGTACATTTACTTTCTTGGATACAATATTCTCCATCTATAGTTCTCTACTTTTGCAGAAAAGAGAAAGCACATTTCCTTTGTTGGATATTCATCAATAAAATGCTAAGTTTTGCATGACTGCATACATGTAACCTATATCAAATTGCTTGCCATATCAGGAAGGGGAAAGGTGTGAAGATGGGATTAACTCTCCCCTCTCCCATTTTTAGATTTAATCACCAGAAGTATATATATACCCCACTTATCCTTAAGTATGGAGAGGTCTGTGACCCATGTGTGCTATAGTGGGTGATGAACCAGAAATGACTGACTGCTCTATGTGCAGTCCTAAGCAAAACTAAAGCTACAATTGGTCCACATAAAGTGAAAGGAATGCACAGGAAGTGCTGCAAATAAGCGTCTTTAAAAACAGTGGCAACTTGCTGTGGAGTGAGGTTCTTTGGAGTTCGAGTTGGAGTTGGAGTTCAAGTTGGAGGCTGGTGAAGGATCTGCTTCGTGGACCTGAAACTCTGAAATTTGGTGAGACTGTATTTGAATCTCTCCCTTTGGACTACCACGTGAGTGAGTGAAAAGACTGACTCCTTTTCCTGGCTTTTCTAGAGGTACTAGCCTCTGGAGAGGTCCCTCATCTTGGAGGAGGCCTCATGGCTAGAATCCTTTTTTAATTTACCTCTGGGCCCCTCTTTGCTGGGGGCCTCTGAAGTTTTGCCTGGTTCAGACTGGGACAGAATAATTATCTACTCTCTTATTTCCTTACTTTTACTCTTTATCCTTTTGTAAATAAACTACCATAAAAGGTCATCCTGACTTGAGTAATATATTTTTGGCAACCACATTTTTATTCATTTAGTACATCCTTTGATTTTTAACCCTTACAAAGGAGAGGAAGATAATTTAGAAGTCAAAATAAGGTCTAGATGAATGTCAAAAAATTGTTTTTACATGTAATTGAAAAAAAATAATTACTAAAAAATAATATCCCAGATATATACAAAATCCATTAGTATATAGAGCTTTTCTAGGTATATGGTCAACTGTTTGTATATTCTCATTGTCTCCTATCTTTTCCCATTCTTTTGGAATATTTCTCTTCAAAGGGAAGATGTGAGGTGGTAGAGATGATATGATTCTCTAATTGCTTTTGTTTGTAAGTAACACTGTGACTGTATCAGCCTCTGGAACACTGCAGAGCTTCCTTAGTGAGATCCATAGTCATTTGAAAGACAAAATGGCAATCTATACTGGAAAACCCAAGTAAATAAGAAATGCATTTTGCCCTGATTAAAATATACTTTTGGATGGAGCACCCATTGACAATTCAATATTCTATTACCTTGGATAGGTAATATAGATGGTCACCTAGGTTCTGAATTGGAGAAGAGCAAGCTGGATCCCATTTGGAAACTGTGTAGCCCTTTCAATGATACCAAGATATTCCTGATATAAAATTTTCTAATATCACATTTTTTCAAATGGCCATAAAATAGAATGCCATAATCTCAGAAGAATCAAAATTGTAGGGGACCCAAAGGGCAAAGGAAAATATACACAGGAGATATAAGTAGTCTGTAGTATATTACCAGTAATGTATTATATAACAAAACAAAGAACTCAAAAAGGGCTCAGAAGAGCTGTGTTCTTAAACTCTTCCTTTCCTCTCTGGAACTATCTCTTCTTAGTATTTGTGCACTAAGGCTCAAACTTAGGAAACACTGATGTCTAAAAAGAGGGTTCAGACTTTTTTGTCTCCTCTTTCATTTCCATCTCAGCATCATGGGGGAAATTATTTAAACTTTAGGTTTGTCTTAGGACTATGAGCATCTCAGAAAGAGGCTATAGGAAGTTGTTCAAAATATAATGGTAAAAAGATAAACAGTTATTTTTGTCCTCTACACATTAGAAAATGCTAAGGAAACAAGAAACTCATGTACTTACATTAATATACATAAACACTTTAGAAAGCACAAGCAGTAAAACAGCTACAGTTATAGTATTTTATATTATATTATATTGCATTAATATGTACTATATATTACATATATATTATATATCACATATATATTCTATATATTATAAAATAATGTATAGGATTCCTGATCAGGCATTTTATATTTTACCCTGGTTCTGCATGATCCAGTGACTTGTCCTTAAGTCAGAAAGTGCCAAGTCTTCCCAACATTGAGCCACTTTCCCCCTTGGAATTTGTCAGGGGAGTTGTAGAATGTAGAAGTCAACCCTTTCCACTATACTTGGATATAAGAAGTTATTTAAAAGACAACTCATTTCTCCAGTACTAGTGCTGGAGCAAGATATGTATGACTAGGAAAGAAAGTGGGCTTGCCAAAAATCCTATGAAAGATGGAAAGACTTTGAGGCAGACCTACAGCATACTTGGTAGATTCTCTATGGAGGATTTATACAAGAAAAGATGTAAGAATCTCCCCAAAGTGAGGAGGCTTGGATGGCTAGTGATTTATTCTGATTAAAAGAATGTTACATTGATGAAATTATAAGTTCACTGAAATACCAAAGTATTAAATTAGAGCCCACAAAAAGGTGATGAGAATCTGCATTAAGATGGTGGTACCAGGAATTAAAGGAATTCAGGAAACATTTCAAAGGATGAATCAACAGGTGTGGTAACGAAATGGAGATGTCAAGAGCTGCACTCAGATGTGTCTAAAACATGTGGCTGTCATGTTGTCTCCATCCTTTCCAACGTCTATAAACACTTTTAAAAGTGGAGAACATAACTGATTCCTTTTTGTCCTATATTTTCAGTGGGATGCCTCTTTAATACTACCAAATGTCTCTTTCAATGCCTCCCTTCTTCCAGATTGCTTTGAGACTACAATAAAAGAGGGCAGCTAGGTGTCTCAGTGGATTGAGAGCCAAACCTAGATATGGGAGGTCCTGGGTTCTAATGTGATGCCAAATACTTCTCAGTTATGTGACCATGGACAAGTCACCTAACCCCCATTGCCTAGCCCTTAACATTCTTCTGCCTTGAAACCAACACATGGTATTGATTCTAAGATCATTAAGGGGTTGGGGGGGGGCAGGGAAGAATACAAAAGAAAACTCAGAGGACCTCTATAGTTCAAGGAATTCACTCTTTTATTTCTCTTTATCTTATCTAATTTAATAGACCATAACAATTGCTTTTCAATGGACTGATATAGAACTGTTTTCTTTGGTCTGATGTGTAAGTGTAGCCTTCTCACCTTTGTAATAAGCAATAAGTAGCCATTTTTTATTGATGTAGGTACTTTTCCCGACTGAATTCTATACCAGCTCTCACCAAAACTGCTTTGTTAAGAGGCACATCTTCTCTTCTATTACTTTCTCTGAGTCACATAGTTCAGGAGGAGAAAAAATATGTAATTTGCAAAACTGTCAGATACATGCATCCATCACCTACAGATGGTACATCTCAGCCTCTTGAGTGAATAAATTGTCTGGAACCTCAGAAAGTGAAGATAGAAAATATTAAGAAAATGTCAAGGAAAATATGTAATGGGAAAATAATCTGTAATCAGAGCTGTTTAGAGTTGATGGAAGTCCATAACCTTGATTAATTTGAAAAAGTTTTTTCCCTGTGTCCATTTCTACCATACCCTCCCTTCTCACCTTCATTTCTTTTTTTTTAAACCTTTGTACTTCGGTGTATTGTCTTATAGATGGAAGATTGGTAAGGGTGGGCAATGGGGGTCAAGTGACTTGCCCAGGGTCACACAGCTGGGAAGTGGCTGAGGCCGGGTTTGAACCTAGGACCTCCTGTCTCTAGGCCTGACTCTCAGTCCACTGAACTACCCAGCTGCCCCCTCTCACCTTCATTTCTAAGGATCCTTGGCTTTCTTTAAAAAGTTCTAGTTCTAGTGTCACCTTCTAATAAGACCCTTCCTTTTCCTCCCATTTGTAAGTGCTCCCTGCCCCAAATGACCATATATGTCATTTCTTTTCTTTACAAAGGTTACCTAGTTATTTACATACGTGCATGTTATTTTGCTTAGTAAAATGAAGGCCTTCGAATGTCAAAAAAAAATTTGTCTGTAACATGTGTTGGTTTATTTGGGCAGTAGCTGAATAAGGATCCTGGAAATTCTCACAATGCCATTGTTCTATGGCCACATAAATAGCCTTACCTGTGATCTAACACTACCACTTTCAACCTCAGCTCCAATCTTTTTTTCTCAGTCCTAACAGTATTCCTTTTCTCTTTTAGTTTTGTCATCTTCATTCAGCTGTTAGGTTCCCAGTTTTATCAATTCATACTCGGTTACCTGCCTAAATTTTTCTGTTGCTTTGGATAAAAAGCCTCTCTGCTACCTTCTACCTTGTATTTCAGTATGCCCTTCCAGTGACAACTCTAGGTAGTGAACTACAAAGTCTCATAGTGCCCAACAGCTAGAACCTTCCCCTCTAAGGCTCCTTTCCATCTATGGTATGCTTTTTGTATATGCCTATTTATATAAGCTTCATTAGACTATAAGCTCCTTAAAGATAGGGGCTGTAGTTCCCTTTCTTTTTTTTTTTTAACCATTTAGCAAAGCATCTGACATATTAATTTAATAAATAATTGTTGGTTTAAGGATTATTCCATGGTTCAGCTCCCCTACTCACTAAACTCAGCTTTAACAAGCTGAGGGCTATTATCCTTCATGCTCTAGCCCACTCTCCTAATTTTTGTGGTTGTTGTTGTTCAGTCCTTACAGTCATATCCAGTTCTCCCCGAGCCTATTAGGTGGTTTTCTTGGCAAAATCTTGGAGCAGTTTGCCACGTCCTTCTCCAGATCATTTTACAAATTGGGAAAATGAGTCACACAGGGTTAGGTGGCTTGTCCAGGCTTGCAGCTAATATCTGAGGCCAGATTTGAATTTAGGAAGATGAGTTTTCCTGATTCCAACCCCAGAGCTCCATCTCCTTTGTCATCTAGCTGCCCTTTTCTACTTATCTTTGCTTCTGCCATTTTGAAGAAGAGTTCATTCAAGTCATATTTTATACTTTGAGATTTGACCACCATGGTTTTACTTAACTCTCTTAGTGCTGTATGGTTCTCTTTTCCTATTGGTTGAGTTCCTCCTTGGGATTTCCAATTTGAATAAGAAGAAGACTAGTTTTGCTTTGTGCTCAGGATTCTACCACCACAATCCATGTTAGCACCTTCTGAAATTCTCTCTTCACTCTTCCCCACCTCAGCTTCCATTTATGTATTGTAATTCCCCCCATTAGAACAAGGTCAGGGATTATATTCATATCTCCAGTCCTTAGCCTAATACCTGCCACATGAGAGCACTTAATAAATCCCTGTTGTAGGGGCAGCTGGGTAGCTCAGTGGATTAAGAGCCAGGCCTAGAGATGGGAGGTCCTAGGTTCAAATCTGGCCTCAGACACTTCTTAGCTGTGTGATAAAGTTCTCAAGGAGGTCATATCCCTATTCCCCAACAGTTGAGAGAGAGTCGTGATTTTTTTCTGTCTCACCAAGAAAATAGCAGAGTAATACACATACGAGAAATTTTCTAAATGTTTGATGAGAAAGAGTTAAATATCCATACCATCAGCCTATAAACATTCCTTCCAAACCACGCACCTTTCTTCAAGGATCTGTCATTTTGAAGAGGATAAACTTCTATGGTCCTTGGATTGCAATAATACAGTCTTTTGCTGGTACTAGACTAGAAGCACCCCAGCTTGGTAACAACTATCATTGCTTGCACTCATCTAAGACATCTGAGATCCAAGGGTCCCTTCTTCCCCAGTAACCAAGTCAAAAAAGTCCCTGTCCTCCTTTATACACCCTAGAAACTTCCTTTCAATGACTTATTTTCCCCTTCAACTATTTGATGCTAGTGGTGGAGAGGTGGATAAAGGAGAGGCTGAGGAAAAAGAATGAAAAAAGAATAAATTAAGAATAGATTCAAGAGACTCTTTGCTCTAGACTAGCACAATGAAAGTCCTTGGTGAGGCCTTCAAATATTTAAATGCTGCAGAGGCTTTTGAAAAGAATGATGGATAATTTTAAGAGTAACTCTAAGGTCAAAGCAATGATTTTGAAAGTCTCTGTTTGCAAAAGGGGAAATTATCTGGAGGAGGAAGAAGGCATCATTTCAGATTTCCCTGAAGAGTTATTGGTTGTTTGTTTTTGTTTTTTTTTTTAGTTAGACCTATATCATCCAAATAATCTCTCCAAAACTTTTTCTGCCAAAATTCTTTCAATTCTAAAAAGTCAAGAAAAGTTATGTTCAACTAAATGCTTAATTTATATTTATTATAGTTAGCATCATAGTTTTAGATAAGCCAAATTAATGATACGGTAAAATTGTATTATTTATATGCTGTGCTTTATGGTACACAGGAGCCACTTGTGCAATCAGCACATACAGCCTTATAGGACTTGGCACATCATTTTTCTAAAATTCTTGTAGAGGTTTATAACTATTATATCTTTGCTTTTACTACATTACTGGGCATATCAATGATTTAGTTGATGCTAAATTCTTGGTGAGGAATGTAATCCCACATTATAATATTTTTTCCTCTGGAAAAAATAGTTTTATGATCTCTGCTCATTAACATGATTTCCAGGAGTGCAATAAAGCAAAAAATGATAATAATGAACTGACCATAGAGAGGAGACCAAAACTATATGCATTATTTTAAGCAAAAACATGCCATTACTAGGAAGTGAATGGAGTGGGAAGAGCCTTAGTTAGGGTATCTGAAGACCTGGTGAGTAAGTCCCAGATGTATCATTTACCAGCTGTATGCCTATAAGGAAGCCATTGAACCTTAGTTTCCTCATCTGTAAAATGATGATAATGATAGTTATATTATTATGTAAAGGAAAAATACTTTGCAAATGATAATGTATTGTGCAAATTTGACTTCTGATTTGTTCAAGGATAAAAACATGATTTATGTGTTGTTTCCAAAAGTCTTCTACATCTTTGGTGTGTACTCTAAGCAGGGAACTAGGATCAAGGATGGGCTGGAACAGTTCAAGCCTACAAAAGCCCATTGTTAAATTTTTGAAATGCACATGAAAACCTCAGAAATAGGGAGTGGCCACAAATCAGGGCTTGATTGATTGCTTTAGTTGTCTAGATGGAAAGAAAGTGATGGGGAAAATGTTAATACGGATTAAAATTAAAAGTGTATTGGTACATGGGGTGGGGAGTCTGATTGTCAAACATTTAATAGCACATTCCCTTGACTCAGAATTAGAGAACTGGGTTCTAGAAAACCATAGACTTTTGAAAAAGAAAGTGAATTTAGGTGTTTTTTTTTGTTTGTTTTTTTAAATATGAGGAAACTGAGCTTCAAAGAGGTTAAATGAGAAACTAAAAAGGATGCAGGCAGAGGTCCTGGGTTTGACTCCTAATTCTATGGCACCCAGGGCAAGCCATTCTATGAGCCACCATTTTGAAATCTGTAAAATGAAGGGGTTGGACTAGATTGGCTCCAAGTCCTTTCTACCTCTAAATCTATGATCCAAGGAAGTTTGATTCTAGTCCTAAATTTGCCACTACCTATAGGACTTTGAACAATTCATTTAATTTTTTTCTATCTCATTCTTACCACCTATTAAATTCTCTTCTTACATACTTCCAGTCCTGGCAAAACAATCACATCACACAATAAAACAAACATTTTTGATCTTTTATTTTTAAAAAGTTCATGCCCATGTGTACAATCTTTTTTTTTTCTTCTTTAAAAATTTTTTCTGGGGGCAGCTGGGTGGCTCAGTAGATTGAGAGCCAGGCCTAGAGATGGGAGATCCTAGATTCAAATCTGTCCTCAGACATTTCCTAGCTGTGCGACCCTGGGCAAGTCACTTAATCTCCATTTCCTAGCCCTTACCACTCTTCTGCCTTGGAGACAATACAGAGTATTGACTCCAATATGGAAGATAAGGGTTTAAAAAACATTTTTTTCTCTTTTATTACTGTGAACTTGATAAATATGGGTTCAAATCGGACCTCAGACATTTCCTAGCTGGGTGACTCTGGGCAAGTCACTTAATCCCCATTGCCTAGCCCTTACCACTCTTCTGCCTTGGAACTGATACTCAATATTGATTCTAAGTCAGAAAGTAAGGATTTAATTAATTAATTAAAAGTTTTAAAATATTTCTGAGGTTAGGACAAAAAAAATTTGATAATATTACAGCAGGAGAAATTTGTTTATATATAAATAAAGCTTTCCAAAAGTAAGAATAGCCACCATGATAAATTATGTGCAGAATCTCTTACCTGGAGAACATGTAATAAATTGGTGGGCATATAGGGGGTATTTGTTGTTGCCTAAATAGAGATGCAACTCATAGAGTAAACATATAGAAATTATCAAAAATGTGGCTCCCAATTGCAGAGAGTAGGAAGAAGACTGCACCTGCACCACCAACACATCTAGTGAGGGAGAGAAGCAGGCAGGGTCCAGGTCTAGATAAGTCTGGCAGGGGTGTGCTGGAGTCAGCTGAAACTGGCTCAGGAGAGTATGAGCTCAGAAATCAGCAAGCACTACAAATCAGGACTTAATGGATGGATTTGTTGATTGTCTAGACTTAAGGATATAAATGAGAAAATGTTAATAAAGCAAATTAAACTTAAAAGTGTGTCCTACACACATGATTTTTCCCCACTGATTTTGTTAAATATTTTTAGCACATCCCTCAGTATTGGACTAGAATTATATCTACTTGCAATTTCTCAAATATCTTTAGTTGATTCTGGGTTTGACATGAAAAACCACTGCCCTAATCACTCTTAGGAGAGATAGCCTTTAAACAACAACAACAAAAAAAAAAAACACCTCTGGTTATACAAAAGACCATCCCAATTAGGAAATAGAAAACAACCTACTTATGCAAGCAAAAGCCAGAAATAGATATCAGAGCTACACAGATTAGATTATACCAAAGAATGCATAAGAATAAATGAGCTTTTCAGCTGGGAATAAGATAAAATCTTAACTCAAACAAGGAGAGAACTTTTAACTGAGGGGAAGTCCTCTCTTAGCAAAGTCTAGAGTTGCAAATTGTGGAGGTAATGGAACAAATGGGGCTCACTTCCTATATAAGATATCCCCTCTAAGAGCTCTAGTTCCCCCATTCAAAAGTCTATACCTGGGGCAGCTGGGTAGCTCAGTGGAGTGAGAGTCAGGCCTAGAGATAGGAGGTGCTAGGTTCAAACCCGGCCTCAGCCACTTCCCAGCTGTGTGACCCTGGGCAAGTCACTTGACCCCCATTGCCTACCCTTACCAATCTTCCACCAAGGAACTAATACACAGAAGTTAAAGGTTTAAAAAAAAAAAGTCTATACCTCCACTGCTTTTCTGGGCATTCTATCTTGAAGTATATCTGCCTGCTATGACTTATGGCACGTGTGTTACACTGCATTCTCTCAGCCAATCAGGAGTCCTATTTCTCTCCAAATCCAAAGAAGGGAGCCCAAGGTGGTCTTTCAAGGTACTGTCCAAGTGACTGTTACACAAAGACTGAAGAGTTCTTTGTGGTGGTAGTGGAAAGGCAGAGAGCAAAGATAAAGGTTTGGAATGTGGGGAAGAATATTCCTGTTCTTTTGTTTTAATTTTTTATTTCTATGTTTTATTTCAACAAACTATCAACTAAAGTTTTCACAATGACAATTCCATCAAAGAGCTAAGTAAAAGAACCTCGAATGTATTTGAGGTTGAAAGGCTTTATAAACTGTTTCCATTCATTAAAAGAAAGGATGCTGCATCTATACATTAGTCTCAACATTAACCACAGTATTTGAGTTTTGTTGCACTTTATACTTATGTTTTAATAACCTTGCTAACTGAGAATATGGTTATTTTGATTCTACTTTGTTCTCTCTGCTTAAAGCGGGGTAGATGGAATCATTCCCCTTTCCCCTTCCCCAATTATTTGATCTAGTCATAGGATTTCAACACAGATGATAAGGTTTAATGTGTTGCACATTGTTAAATTAACTGTAAAATTACAGACACAACAAATAATTACTCTATGTAGTTCAGATCCTTTTGTCTGATTGAATTCAATAGAGCAATTTCATTGGACAAACAAAAATTGGACATGTCCTCACAAGGCTTTAAATAGTTAATTTTTACATATGACATCACTTGTATGGATATGTGATTTAGGGTTTTGGCTTTAAAAGATTGCTTTATAGCAAAAATGAATAATATGGAAATAGGCATTAAGCGATAATATTTGTACAACCCAGTGGAATTGCCTGGAGTGGGGAGGGAAAGAAAATGAATCATGGAAACATGGAAAAATATTTTAAAATAAATAAATAGTTAAGTTTTAAAAACATAGTTTTAGGTTGGAGGGAAGAAAGCCCTAAAAGAGAGAGATTTCTGTCTCCTCCACCTTCCAATTGGTTATGACATCTAGCAGAGACTTGTCCAAATAGAGACACCCTAATCAGCAGTTTGAGAGTTTGTCTGTTCATATCAGCTCAGTGGAGCAGACACATATTTCAGGCAGACACTGATACACTGAGACTATCATTTCAAAGAGTTAGCAGCTTTGAGGAATGAGAACCTTGGAAAAAAGAGAGCCAGCTATGGAGATGAGCTGACCCTAGAACTGAGGTTCTGAGCAATCCACTCAGCAGAGATGCTGAGATACCCAAGGGGAAACTCCATGAGGATTCTAGGAACCCAGAAAGGACTCTGAGGCTTGGAAGTGTTGTGAGGAAGATTAGTTAGTAATTAATTAAGTATTAAGGGGGGACCTAGCAGGAAGGGCTGGAGCACACAACAGGAGCACCAGGACTAGCCTGCTAACTGATTTCTCTGACTCCAGTCTCTTTTCCTCTCCAGTTTCTACTGTATATAACTATCAGAATATTTTAAATGCAAAAGTCTGATCATAGGATTATAGGCAGCTAGGGAAAGGAATGGATAGAGTACTAGTCCTAGAATCAGGAAGATCTGAGTTCAAGTCTAGATTCAAACACTTACCAGCTGGGTGACCCAAAGCAAGTCACTTAACCTCAGTTGCCTCAGCTATAAAATGGAGATAATAATAGCAGAGTTATTGTGAGGATCAAATGATAATATTTGTAAAATGGCAATATATAAATGCCTGTTTATATCTATTGTTATTAAAATCTGTTATTAGATTTTAAGCTGAATCATCATCTATTCAACCCTTTCCTTTTTCAGAGAAAGAAACTAAGGTCTAGAGGGATTAAGTGACTTGTCCGAGGACATACAATGTTAAGTATCAAAGTTGAGATCTGAGCCAGCCCAAATCCAATGTTCTTTTCACTGTGCTGCACTGTCTCCAATACACTTTATTGTGCCTCAGCTCAAATACCACCTCTTTCATATGTTGTTGTTGTGGATGAATCATGTCCAACTCTTTGTGACCTCATTTGGGATTTTCTGGGAAAAGATTTTAGAATGGTCTGCCATTCCTTCTCCAGCTCATTTTACAAAGCAAACGGGGTTAAGTGACTTGCTCAGGGTCATACAGCTAGTAAGTGTCTGAGGCCAGATTTGAACTCATGAAGAGGCGAGGTGACTTCCTGACTCTAGTCTGGCACTCTATCCTTTCCTGATCTCTTCAGCTGCTACTGCCTTCCTCTACCAAATTAACGGGTCTTGATTTTGAATATATCTATATATGCATATATTGTCTCCCACCTATATATGCATATATGCATCTCCCACAATAAAATAAAAGCTTCTTGAGGGCAGCAACTTTTTTTTTACTTATATTGTTTTAAATACCATGTACATATCACAGTGTCTAGCCCCCATATGTGCTTAAAGAATGATTGTTGATAGATTAATTAGTAGATTTCCTATCATTGAAGGTCCTTAAGGAGCCACAGTTGAATGCCCACTTGTTAGGGATGATACTGAGAGAACTGATCAGATAGGTTGGACTAGATAAACTTAACACCCTTATTGTACACCTTTCTTTTTTCTTTTGAAAAAACTCTTACTTTTTTCCATCTTAGACTCCATACAAAGTATTATAAACCTCTTAAACAGTGTTCCATTCCTGACCTTCCTCTACTGCAGCAAAGAGGTATTACAGAAATTGGGCTCACAGGGCACTAGACAAATGGAAGCCTTTAATTGTCCAGCCTGCGAAGCTTAATTACCTACATTTTTCTAGTAAAAGTAAGGAAAAGCAGTTTGAGCTTCATTATGCAATCAACTTCCCTGAACAGAGGTCTGGTAAGACCTTTTATAACTGTACTATATCTCCCACCACTACACGTTTCTCTGAAATCCATTTAAAGCTTTAAAGCCTTTAACTACTGGCCATTGTAATTATGTAGCATACTCAGCCCCTACATACTGTCAGCTCCTGGCTACTCCTGGATCTGTCCATGGTACTTAAGGGGCAATTATCTTTCTCTGGGCAGCTTGAGTCCCCATTTCCACTGACTCTCTCCAAGACACAACAGAACAGATGATGTACAGTAAAGAAAAGCCACTTACTTGAGAGTTTTCAGTAAATACCAAGAAGTTTAGCTAAGCAGCATGCACTCATGCCACCCATTTCTCAAACCTGCCAAAGCTCAAGGGATTAGAAGTTGTGAGTCAACCCATCTAGTCATCTGTATTTCTACTTTTCAGATGACTGCAGTTTGGGTTTCAGGATGAGATTAAAATAGTCTTGTCCACAAGATAAATGATAAAACTTTAATAATCTAGAAGATACTATATCTCGGCCCATAAATACTGAAGTATTACAAAGAAATTTGGTGCTTACTCTTGGGACTCAAAGGTGAGGAAACACCTCATGCCACTGCTGCTGCTGTACCAGGAATATAGACATTACATGAGCCCTTTTTTGTTCTCTTTCTTCCTGACTCTCTCCTGTCTGCCTCCAGTCTACATGAGGCTCACCAAAATCCTCATGAAAATTTTGTTTTCTTTTTTAATCAAACAGTCTAAAAATATGTGAGATATAGTTCAGAGGGAGCAGTTAAGTGGTACAGTAGATAGAAAACCAGGCCTGGAGTCAGGAGAATCTGTGTTCAAATCCGACCTCAGACACTTCCTCGCTATGTGACTCTGGGCAAGTTAAATCCCATTTGACTAGGCCTGGGTCTTCTAAATTATTGTTGTTACTAGGACAGAAAGTAAGGATGAGAGAGAGCTAGAGAGATAGATGGATGGATAAATGGAGAGAGAGAAAGAGAGAAAGAGGGAGAGAGAAAAAAAAGAGAGAGGAAGAGAGAGAGTTAGGGAGGGAGAGATGTTCCTCCAACCTTTTATAATTTGTAAAATGTTGTCCCTTTTCCTGAAAATGTAGAGCATTACCATCTCAACAGGGGAGAGGGTGGAGAGGGTGGAGAGGGAGAGTTCAAAACTCAATATTCTTTTTTAAATGTTGGGGGAAAATGTAGAGCATGCCACAATTTCTCTGGAGAAAACCAAACTATAAACTATAAACAAGTTTATAAACTGCTTTGACCATTGAAACCTTTGTATAAATGTTTAATCACCCTAGTTATATGACCCTGGACAAATCACTTAACCCTAATTGTCTAGCTCTTACCATTTTTTGCTTTGGAACCAATGCTTAGTATAAATCCTAAGATGGAAGGTAAGGGTTTAAGACAAAAATTTAGAAAACAAAACAAATTTTTAAGCACATGATTAAGGAATCTTTTAAGTTAGGTTCTGTGGCCGTCTGTAGCATTTGGTAGCATACTCAACCCCCAAAGGCTGTTCCCTATCAGCTACTCCCTGATCTGTCTGTGGTACTCAAGGGACAATTATCCATCTCAGGATAGATAGTTCATCCTCTGTTCTTCCCAAGTTACAGTGGACATTAGCACAAGTACAGATGCATTGGTCCAATGCTTCGAATCCTTATCTTTGCCCAAAAGTAGTGTTTGGAAGTTGCTCACATTTCACAGTAGTCATTTTAAGTCTTTAAACAAATTCTCTTTAGTCAGAGTATAAGACAAGTTTTTAAAGCTCTTGGATTCTATGATTCTCGCTTTCTTTCTATTATTTCTTTTGGGGTCATGTCAAGTTGGAGAATATACTATTAAAGCCATGAGCAAATGTCCAGCAGACAGTTGGAAATTCAAGGCAGATACTGCATCTGAAGATATAGATTTGTTAAACATCAGTATAAAGGCATTAATTAAAGCTATGTGAGGGACTCAATAACTGCCAAGGGAAATATTTTAAAGGGAAAACAACAACAAAAAAAATAAGATAGAAAGAGGGGGCAGAGGGAATGTTCATATTTAAGGGATATAAAGAGAAAGAGAAATAAAAAAGATGGATAAGAAGCAGTCAGGGGTAGCTAAGAGGTACAGTGGAAAGAGCGCCAGGCCTGAAAGTAAGGAAGACATCTTCCTGAGTTCAAATCTGGCCTCAGACACTTACAAGCTCATGACCCTAGGCAAGTCAGTTAACCCTGTTTGCCTTAAGTTTCCTCATATGTAAAATGATCTGGAGAAGGAAATGGCAAACCAGTCCAATATCTCTGCCAAGAAAACTCCAAATCGGGTCATGAAGATTTGGATGTAATTGAAAGGGCTGAACAACAAGAAGGAGTAGTCAGACAAGTAGGAAGAGAACTAGGAGAAAGCAATGTCACAAAGGCAAGATGGCAGAGCTACCAGGAAAGAATAGGATGCTTAAAAGAGCTTAGATACTTAGATACTTAGAAAAGCTGGAAAATTGTCAGGAAGGATGAAGACCAGGAAGAAATCATTGTATTTGCTAATGGAGTTTCAACCAGATTGCTATAGTACCCAGAATTTTAACCACTAAATAACTACATTTCTAGTAACTAACATGATCTAGTAATAAAGGAAATCGGTGACAAAAGACAACCCAATGGAAGATTACGGAGTATTTTATACTGAGTTATGTCTTCCAATTGGCCTGAAAGTCCCTCCTTTGGACCTTCCCTGCCAGTCTCAATTGATGAATATTTTAATGAGGAGGTGGGCTTAGTCATCTCAACTTTTCCTACAGCTTCATTATAGCTAGGCAAGTACAGCTGACCTACCTCTCAGGCACTTAAAAAATGGCACTTTGATTTATAGTACAAGCAAAAGTAGGGGTCCCTCAGCAGGCAAATGCTTTTGGGGTGTGGGAGTAATTACCTTACCTTAATAATAACCTTAAGGAACTGAACAGCTTGAACTTCTAAGGCTGGAATTTGAGAAAATTAATGGATTCATATAGTAATTTTGGTAATAAATAAAACATTCCAGCATTGATTTCCTTTATTGCAAAGGGTTGAAGACTGAGTATATAGCCTGTGATACTGTGTGTTTATATGCATGTATGTATGTATATCTATGTATATGTGTGTGTGTATTTAACCTTAGACCCAAAGAATATTCTGGCTCTTTCCCAGCATGTTAAAATAGAAACCAAAAGACAGATAATGTCTGAATGGACTATGAATTAGTTTTGCCTTTTTCCTAGAAACACAGCATATTTTATTGTCTCCTCCCTTAGAACATGAACTCCTTTTCTAAAAAAATAAAATAAAACTCTTACCTTCCATCGAAGAATCAATATTATATAGATGTAATAGTTCCAAGGCAGAAGAGCAATAAGGGCTAGACAATTGGGGTTAAGTGACTTGCCCAGGGTCACACAGCTAGTAAGTGTCTGAAGTCAGATTTGAACCTAGGACCTCCTATCTCTAGACCTGGCTCTCAATCCACCAAGCCACCCAGATGCTCCCCCCTCCCCTCAAACTCCTTTTAAATAAAGATTATTTCATTTATTGTATTTATATCCAAAGTGCCTATTGGTGTCTGGAACATATTGATTAATTAATCATAATTTATAAACGTGATACTGATCAGGTACTCACTGAGACCCCTCTGTTCCACCACTGGATAGCCACCAAGTAACCCATTTATCAATTAGTGCCCAGTTAGCGCTCCTCCCTAGAGGAAAAAAATCTTTTGTGATGACCAAACTGATTCATACACAGCCTGATTCATATTACTAAGCAAATGGCATCTTTCTGTATCTGGTACATAATGTTCTTCTTTAATCAACCTGGTTTTCTTCAGTCTCACATAATTTCCCATTAAGTAATTGTTTAGATTGAAATATAGCACCTAATTGATCATTTCAGGACCGGCAATTCTAGTGACTCCATTTATCGCCTGAATGACTCACAGATGGGAACTTATGTTCCACCAGATGCTCTGCCTCAGAGAAAGACCATGTTTTAAAGTTGGATAAATCACTGGCTTTTTCACAGTTTAACTTTGCTTTAAGCATTAAAAACACTTTGGGGAATTTGTAAGTATTCAACTCAACTGGGCCAAGCATTAAGTAAGCACCTACTCTAGGATAGGCTCTATAGTAGGTGCTGGGGTTATTAGAATCAGAAATCAGTCTCAGACTTTAAGAATTTTTTTTCATACCAAGGGATATAAAAAAGGAAATTAATTAATTAATTAATATGTAAATAAATGCATGAATGAATAAGTTGTATGTGGGGTCATATCTTCCCCCCCCCTTTTTAAACCCTTACTTTCTGTCTTAGAATCTGTGTATTGGTTCCAAGAAAGAAAAGCAGTAAGGACTAGGCAATGGGGGTTAAGTGACTTGCCCAGGGTCACACAGCTAGGAAGTGTCTGAGGCCAGATTTTGAACCCAGGACCTTCGGTCTCCAGTTTCTGGGCCTGGCTCTCAATCCACTGAGCAACCCAGCTGTTTTCCCCTTCTACTCCCCTTTGCCTTTATTTTTGTTTAAATATCAAACTACCATTGATTTAAAGCTTGAACAGATCTTAAGGATCAAATTCCATTTCCTCTTTTTGAAGATGATGAAACTGAGACCTGGGGGAGGTTTCAACTTTTCCAAGTGACTTGGTCAAGTCAACAAGCACATTTAGTAAGCATTTATTAAGTGCCAGTATAGTGATAAGTGCTGGGAATAAGAATGCATACAAAAAAGAAAGGCATCCCCTGGTCTCAAGGAGCTAAACTCCATATTGCTATTTTTTAATGAAGAAAAAGATCTCAGTATTTATATCCTATGCTTGACGACCTTCCCTTCAAAAATCAGTTTTAAAAGGAACACACATTATAAATAGCAAAGAAATCCATTTATTTATGTTTGTTTCAAAACAGAAACCAGAGAAAGTATGCATATGAGAGTATATACAGATATATAGACTAGACACAGATACAATACCAGTTGAAGGACCTCTCCCATTAGAAAGGTAACTCAGCTCAACCAAGAGAGGGAATCTCAGGTCTTACCCAAAGAGAGAATCTCAGGTTTTACTAATTCCTTTTAATCTCTAGTATAAAAAGATGAGAATATGAATATGTTAAGAATTTAATACATCAGCTTCTTTCCAGACTCTTTCTCTCTTCATGAAAGAGGTTAGAATTCCACAGATCTTTTCTCGCTGCTGAATGAGCCCAAAATAGAACCAAGAGACCTCTGATCACTCTACTTTCTAGCTCTTTCTAACTCCAGCCTCATCTCTCATGCAGGTATGGGCAATTAATTTCCACCAATAAAGAAAGAGTCCTAAACAAAAGGTCTGAGAGTCATGATGGCAGAGTAGAAGTAGGGAAGTTCAAAACCACCATGAGAATCTTCTATACCAAACTTAAAATACTACAAAATGAACACAGAAGTGAAAGAACCAACAAGGGGACAGACTGAAGCAACTTTCATGCAGAGAACAACTTGAAAGGTGAGTAGAGAGTATCTGGGTCACTGGAAGCTATAGCAAGGAGTTAGGAGCAAGCCAACAGCAAGCCCTCCACCCCATTCCACATTTACTGTTCCAGGTGCTGAACATGGACCCAAGCCAACATTCTTACCCTGAGACCCTGAGACCCTGCCTGAGGAACAAAATGCACACCCCTTAAAGTTCCAAGCAAACCTGGGGTGAGATCCAGAATTCCAGTCTGTGGCAGTCTATGCTGGGCAGCCTGATCTGTGTGGAACCAGAGATAGGCCAGGAATCTCAGTTCAGGTTTTTGGTGAGGACCTGAATCCCAGTTTGGGGCAGTCAGTAGACCCACAGCTGGGCCCCAATCCCTGGCAGGAGCAGTCTCCTGAGTGCTGGCTTGTGGGATGTTGGCTGGCCCAGAGAAGGGCTGCCTATATTGTGCCTGACCTGGTCAAGTCCAGAAGTAGACCAAAAGCCCACACCTAAACCTGAGGCTAGAATTTGAACCATCAGCAGTTTCAGGGGTGATCAGCAGTGGGAATCAGCAGTGGGAAGTGGATTTCAGAGCTCCCATCCCACAGGCCATCATGCCACCTTGGAAGAACTGAAACTTGCAGAAATACAGAAATAAGGCTAAGGGTCTCAACAAGGAAGAACTGAAGTTTAAGAGAATGCCCATTCTCCCTGAGAATAGAGCCTACTTTAAAAATAAAAGTGAAATTCAAGAAAAAGGCTGGGAAAATGAGCAAAGATTAAAAAAACAAAAAAACCTAACCATAGAAAATTTTTATGGCAACAAAGTGCAAGGCAAGACACAGAAAGCAAAGTAAACATACACAAAGCTTCAAAGCAAAACAGGAACTGGACTCAGATTCTGAAAGAACTCATCAGAGCTTTGGATTTGTTCCAGAACACAGGAGTATCTGCTGAGGCAGGGGAATGGTTGTTTAAATATTTTGGAAGGGATTACATAAATTGTTTTATATAATCCTTAAGGCTAAAACTGTCCATATCAAGATTTTTTATTTAATCATTTGTGCTCAGGGAAAAATATAAATTAAACAAATCCAAAGCTCTGAAATTCAGTCTTAATATTTGCTTAAACCTATATGTGTGTTTCAGTTGACAAAAGTTTGCAGCCACCATTTTGCTGAGATGGTAGAAGAACAGGTCCTACTCTATTTCTATTGGGAAATCCTAGAAGTTATTTGTCAGTTGTTAACAGAGAAAGGAAGAAAGGAAGATTAGAAGTTGTGCTTCATTTTTATTTTGATGGAGTGTTTTGCACCCATATCTTAGGAATGAGGGGAAAGGAAGGGAATTGTTTCATCTCCTCAGTGTCGTATAATTCTTCCTAGGTTTTTCTGAAATCTTTCTACTTTTTAAGTATTATAGCACAATAGCATTCCATTGCAATCATATTCTACAACATCTTCAGTTGTTTTTCTTTTGTGTTTCTACTCCCACAGTTCCTTCTCTGGATGTGGTAGTATTCTTTCTCATAAGTCCCTCAGAAATGTCCTTGGATAATTTCCTATAGGATGATGTCCAGACTTTTCCTTTTGTTATGATCTTCTGGTAGTCCCATAATTCTTAAATTGTCTCTCTTGAATCTGTTTTCAAGGTCTGACATTTTGTCAATGAGGTGTTTTATATTTTCCTCAATTTTTTCATTCTTTTGATTTTGTTTTATAGATTCTTGCTGCCTTGTGAAGTCATTTGCTTCTAATTGTTGGATTCTAGTTTTAAAGACTGAATTTCATCCCTGACTTTTTGGTCAGCCTTCTCCTTCTGGTCTGATTTTCTTTGTAGGTCATCTCTCACCTTCTTTGCCTCATTTTCAAGCTGGTCAATTTTGGCTTTTCTTGTTTTAGTGCCTGTATTTCCTTTTTCCAATTGTCTTCAGCCTTTCTTAATTGTTTTTTGAATTGTATTTTGAGTTCTTCCAAAGCCTGTGTCCAATTCACTGGAGTTTCTGCATTTTTGTTTAGTGGTCCTTGATCCTCCTCTGTTCCATTTGTTCTGTATTCAGTACCTGGATAGAAGCTGACGATTGTGATTTCTTTTTTCTTTTTCTGTTTACTCATATTTTTTCCTTCTTTCTCTTCTGTAATTAGCTGTAATCTTGTTCCTCTGATTATTTGCTTGATGCTTGTAGCTACTTTCAGTGCAGTCTATGGGGGAAGGGTGTTGGAGCTTCCCTGCCTTCAGAAGACTTCTTATCTGTCTTATTGATAAGATTAATCCAGGGCAGAGCTGATCTGCAGAGCTCAAATTCTCTAAGGCCAAAATCTTGAGTAAGGTAGGGGGACAAGATGAAGTGTTTTGGCTGCTTTTAGGTTGCCCTCTCTGTGCTTCTCCTTCAGCTGTCTCTCTGTCATCTGTGTTCAACTCCCTGAGCCTAGTACAGCTGTGTCAGCAAGGCACTCCCTCCAGACTAGTGCCCTTGCCCTTCTAGAGATTCCAGGAACCCCAGGAGACTCAGCACAGTAGGTGGGGGAGGGTCCTGGAATCTTCCTTCTTCCTTTCCCTCAAACCCAGCAGTTCAATAATTCAGGCTTTTTTTTGGCGTACCTTTGAAGTTGGGTCCAGCAGGAGGATCCCTCAGTTCTGTCCTATTGTTAGATTTGGTTTTCTGTCCCCTTGAAGCACTTTGTTTTTATTGGTGTGGAAGGACTTTCAGAGGTCTGGAGTTTTGCTGTGTCTACGCCACCATCTTCCCAGAATTCCAAAGGAACTCCCTCAGAAATGTCCTGGTTCTTTGCATTGCTGCTAGTAGAGAAGTCCATTACATTTGATTGTGCCACAGTCTATCAGTCTCTGTGTACAATGTTCTCCTGGTTCTGCTCCTTTCACTCTGCATCAATTCCTGGAGGTTGTTCCATTTCACGTGGAATTCCTCCAGTTTATTATTCCTTTGAGCACAATAGTACTCAATCACCAACAGAAACCACCATTTGTTCAGCCATTCCCCAATCAAAGGGCATCCCCTCATTTTCAAGTTTTTTGCCACCACAAAGAGCACAGCTATAAATATTTTTGCACATGTCTTTTTACTTATGATCTCTTTGTAGTATAAGCCCAGCAGTGGTATGGCTGGATCAAAGGACAGGCATTCTTTTAGTGCCCTTTGGGCATAATTCCAAATTGCCTTCCAGAATGGTTGGACAAATTCACAACTCCACCAGCAATGTATTAGTGTCCCAATTTTGTCACATCCTCTCCAACATTTATTACTTTCCTTTGATATCACATTAGCCAACCTGCCTGGTGTGAGTTGATAACTCAGAGTTGCTTTGATTTGCATTTCTCTGATTATAAGAGATTTAGAACATTTTTTCATGTGCTTATTGATAGTTTTGATTTATCTGGAAATTGCCTATTCATGTCCCTTGCCCATTTATCAATCACTACTCTATTTCTTAGTCACTATCAGATTGTTTTAATGATTGCCATTTTGCATATAATTTGAATTTTGGAACTGATAGGTCCCCTTCCTTAAGATTTTTTTCATTGATTCTGGTGATAATCTTAGCTTTTTGTTTTTCCAGATGAATTCTTTTACTGGTTTTTCAGGAAGGTTCCATTGATTCCTATGCTTCCTAGTGCTTTTTTTTTTTTTTTTTTTTTTTTTTTTAAATTTTAAACCCTTAACTTCTGTGTATTGATTTATAGGTGGAAGATTGGTAAGGGTAGGCAATGGGGGTCAAGTAACTTGCCCAGGGTCACACAGCTGGGAAGTGTCTGAGGCCGGATTTGAACCTAGGACCTCCTGTCTCCAGGCCTGGCTCTCAATCCACTGAGCTACCCAGCTGCCCCCCCTAGTGCTTTTAATAGGAATGGGTGATGCATTTTGTCAGACTTTTTTTCTGCATTTATAACTTAATCATGATTTTTATTGTTTTTGTTTTTGATGTTGTGAATTATGTTGATAGCTTTCCCAATATTGAACTAGCCCTGCATTACTGATATGAATTCCATTTGGTCATAGTGTATGATCTTTGTCATATATTAATATAATCTCCCGACTAGTATTTTATTTTACATTTTTATATGACATTCATTAAGGAAATTGGTATACAGTTTTCTTTTTCTCTTTTTGACTCTCCATAGTTTAGGTATCAAAATCATATAATCATTTGTAATCCATCTTTTTTTTTTTTTATCCTGGGACTCCATTCTAGGAGCATAGGGCCACAACCAGTAGGCAATGGGTCACGCAGTCGCTCAGGGTCACCCAGCTGGGAAGTGTCTGAGCCCAGATTTGAACCTAGGACCTTTTGTCTCTAGGCTTGGCTCTCAATCCACTGAGCTAGCCCAGCTGCCCCTACTTTAGGTTGCAGTTTCTATAGCAGATGTAGTTTTTACAGGGTAGGGTTGCTAGCCCCACGCCCAACCCTCCTCCTTTTTCATCCGGGCTAGGGACCATCCTTAGCCCAGGAGTGGTAAGGGTGGGCGATAGGGGTCAAGTGACTTGCCCAAGGTCACACAGCTGGAAGTGTCCAAGGCCGGACTTGAACCTAGGACCTCCAGTCTCTAGGCCTGGCTCTCAATCCACTGAGCCACCCAGCTGCCCCGTAATCCATCTGGTCCTGGAGATTTTTTTCTTAGGGAGATCATTAATGGTGTGTTCATTTCCCTTCAACCCCTTGGGATTGCAATTAGAACTGCTTCTCAGGTTCTCTCCCCTGTTGGGACCCTTCCTCTACAATATAGTTCCACTGGATCCCTGACCCCTTGGGGCCAGAAATGATACTGTTCCCCAGGATTTCTACTATCTCTTGACCAAAAAAGTTCCTCTTTCCCTTGAAGTATTACCCAGAAGTGGGTGTAGGCAATTGAGCAGACAAAGAGTTGCCTCTCAGGGTTTTTTCTTCCTTTTGACTGAACATGCTCCTATCTGTCCCTGAATGTCTAGAGGTGTTCAAAGGCAATGGAGTGGCCAAATTATGTCTGGTCCTGCCTCCAGTGCCACACAACGTTACCCTGCAATCTCCTTCTGACCAAATTCCAGGTTCTCTTCTTGTCTCTGGCTTGAGAGTTCCCTGTTTCTTCTATCACAATCACCTAGTCCCACCGATGTTTTATCCACATGCATTCCAGGCCACTGTCCACTCATATGTCACAGATCTCTCTTTCTGACCTCCTATGTGTTTTGAGCAGGAAGACTGCCTCACTTTGACATTGTTGGCCCTGCCCTTCCAGAATTCAATTTGAGCTGTTATGTCAAAGTCATTTTGAGGGGAAAGTGGGGAGAACTCAGCTGAGTGCTTTTACTATTCTACAGTCTTGGTTCCATGCACAGAAGTCCAGTGTTCTTTCTTTTTTTTTTTTTTTTTATTCTTACTTTCTATCTTAAAATCTATACTATATATTGGTTCCAAGGCAGAAGAGCCATAAGAACTAGGCAATGGGGGGGAGGGGAGGGGAATGGGGGAAGGAGAGTAAGCGAGTTGCCCAGGCTCACAGAACTAGAAAGTGTCTGAGGTCACATTTGAACCCAGGACTTCCCATCTCTAGGCTTGGTCCTCAATTCATTGAGTTACCAACTGCCTCTTAGCATTTCTAATAGTATAAACAAAACTAATTTCAGGGACAATTTGCTAACTTGAAAAAATAAAGGGTTAAAATGAATAAAAAAGAAATAAATGGAGGAAAACACTAAACTCCTAATCAGTCTTAAATACAAATGGATTAACTCATCCAATTAAAAAAGAATAGCAGAATGGATAAGAAAGCAAAATCCAACAAATTGGTGTGTAGAAGAAATACAATCCAAAAAAAAGTTATATACAAGGGGTAGCTAGGTGACTCAGTTGTTAGAGTGCAAGGTCTGGAGCCTGGAGGTCCTGGGTCAAACTTGACCTCAAATACTTCCTAGTTGCATGACCCTGGGCAAATCACTTGATCCCAATTGTCTGGCCCTAATCATTCTTCTGACTCAGAACCCATACTTAGTATTGATTCTAAAACAGAAGATAAGGGTTAAAAGACAAAAAGGATATATACAGAGTGAAATCAAGTAAGTGGGACAAAATTTACTATGCATCAGATGATTCCACAAGAGCAGGAGTTGAAATCATATGATCAAACAGAGCAAAAATAAAAATTCAGTGTCGGGAGAATTTCTATTATTTCAACCTACTTTTTGCTTAATCATGCCTATCCATGACAGTATCATCAGTTGCTGAGAACATGCAAGTTAATTCTCTTTGCCTAGACAAATTACACCTCAGGGGTCTAGGACAGAAAAAAAAAATGAAATTCTGCCAGCCTGCAGATGATTGCTAAACTATAGCACATTGCAGAAGATTTAGTATCCCATGAGCTTATTTGGAAAGTTGGAGTTCATAAGACCCAGTGTAGGATGTTACTTAAGATCTCTCCTGCAGATAAGACATCTGATTCCACAAGTTTGTCCCAGACCTCTGCCTCCCACTGAGGTGCCTTGCCCAATATTGTTCCTGGAGGGTACTGCTAATGTCTTTCCATCTATTCCTCACTTGATGTGCAAGAACATACCTGGGAGAACTGTGGGTTGGCTCAGCACTGAAGCAATCTCCTTTCTGATTGTCCTGAAACTTAAATTATTGTTGCCTACAACAAATCTTAACATGTAGAAAGCTGTGGCTTAGAGTTCACTCTGCTAAATGGGTCTACCACTTCAAAAATAGGTTCAGTCAATAAGCATTAAAAAAAAAAAAACCAACAACTCTTACCTTCTGTTTTAGGATTAGTTCTAATTCAGAAGAACAGAAAGGGTTAGGCAATCAGGATTAAATTACTTGACTAGGGTCACACAGCTAAGAAGTGCCTACGGTTAGATTTGAACCCAGGTCCCCCCTGCTCTGGATCTGGTGCTACCTAGCTGCTCCTCAGCAAGCTTTTATTAAGTGCCCACTATGTGCCAGGCATTGGGTTAAGACCTGGGGGTAGAAAGAAAAGCATAAATTAGTCTCTTCTCTCAAGGAGCTCACAGTTTAATGGGAGACAACATGAAAATAACATGTATAAACAAGACACATATAGGATAAATTGGAGATAATTTCAGAGGGAAGGCACTAAGATTAAGGAGGATTAGGAAAGGTTTCTGGCAGAAGTTAGGACTTTAGTTGAGTCTTAAAGGAAGCCTGGGAAGCCAAGAATTGAAGATGAGGACAAAGAGTTCCAGGCATCAAAAACAAGCAGTGAAAATGTCCCACCCTGGAAAATGAAATGTCTTATTGAGAAACAGCAAGGAATCCAAAGTTACTCACTGTCCTCTTTCTCTTTAACGTTTTTACCAATGATTTAGATAATATATCTATATCTATGTATCTATATATTCCTTCTTCTTGTCAGTCAAGGCTTCCACATCTAGTAAAATCAAAACCTTAGAGAAAAGTAATTGCTCAGAAAGGATTTTCAACTGGCATATCAACTACTGATGTTAGTTATATATTTTCATTCCAGCCTTTCTTAAAACCCTTACATTCTGTCTTAGAATTGATCAAGCAGTTCCAAAACACAGCAGTAAGGGATAGGCAACTGGGGTTAAGTGACTTGTTCAGGATCACACAGCTAAGAAGTGTCTTCAGTCAGATTTGAAACCAGGACCTCTGGACTCCAGCCTGGTGTTCTATCCATTGTGCTACCTAGCTGGTCCAGTAAAAGAAGAAAAGCAAGTTATCAACAGTCACATGAAAAATTAAAATTTAAAATTTCATAGTCATCATTTCTTATTCCATTATATTTCTATATCACACTTTGTTTACTCATTCCTCAATCAAATATAAGGTAATTAAAGAAACTTTCCATTTTTGTTTCAAAAATTGCTTCAAATTTCAAAGAAAATGAGAAAATTTCAAATCAAAATAACTCTGAGGAGATAGGGCTGGCAGAGATGGAAACAAAACTGTGGGGTTTTCCACAGGTTTTTGTAAGGAGTACAGGGAAGAATTTTTTTTAGTCCCTGCATTAGTATACCTTGCTGCTAACAACAAAACTTTGTGCATGAGTGCGTGAC
Organism: Gracilinanus agilis; assembly: GCF_016433145.1. Lineage (NCBI taxonomy): Eukaryota > Metazoa > Chordata > Mammalia > Didelphimorphia > Didelphidae > Gracilinanus > Gracilinanus agilis. The sequence continues at coordinate 267,887,050 of NC_058134.1, forward strand.
TGTCCTGTGGTGAAATGAAATTGAAGTGAAAAGTGGACTGTGGGTCCAGCAAAACACAGGAAAGAATACTGTTGCCCTGAACAGCTCCCCTGATTGTGACACAGCTACTCCTTATGCAGAGACCATTAGCATCACACAAATGATTCTGGGCTAGGAGAGAGTGGGGGAAAGGGAGCGGGGAAATGGAAATGAACAATGAATGCTGAAGGTGGTATATGGAGAAAGATGTGGGTTCTGTATTGGTCAACTGGTCAAATGAGCAAACAAGATAACATATAAAATGCTTTGCAAACCTTGAGTTATATAAATGCTAGATATGATGGCAGTGATGCTCTATTAGGAGGGAATGATCAAGGTATGGAAGGATATATGTGCAATATGATGATTTTATTACTATATAAATTTAGATGGCATGTATAATACTATAAAACTTTTTTATGAAAAAGAAGCCACATACAAACATACAAGCAGACAAGTTTGTTGGGTTTTTTTCCCCCTTTTTTTGAGTCTATAGAGCACAATCTAGATCTTTGAAGGGAGAATCAGGCAGAAAATATTCAATGTAATAAAAAAGAGAGAGAGATTGGACTCCTCCACTTTCTATATTATTGTACATTTTAAATTTCTAAATATAAAATATCATTAGCAAATGATACAATTTTTACAGTTCCTGAATTCACTGCTGACTTTCTCCTGGCAGAGCTGTAGCTGTATTTCAGAGCACATAACTCCAAATCTGAGAATTTAGAGATGACAGAGGTTAATGTTTCTATGGCAACCTTCCTTCTCAGTCCTTTGTACATACACATGATGATAGGATCTTTCAGGGTTTACAGGGTTCACTAATTCACTGAGCTGACTATTGTTTGTACTTTACCATTATGGAAATATTCCATTTACAAATGGTAAAAATTTGTTGTGTGTGAACTTATAGAAGTATTTCAAATGCTTCAGAAAGCTTAATATAATTTTTGGTGAGCTGATATTCAATAAATGAATATGGCAATAATGTTTCACATTTATATCATATTTTTAAGACTCACAAAATCCTTCCCTTTGTCCTTTGGGTTGACATTGTCTAGTTTTATTATACCTATTTTATCTAGAAAAATAGTGAAACAGAGGCAGGTTAGGGGACTTGCCAGCATGATATAACCAGTAATGTCAGGTCCAGGATTAGAGCTTGTTCTTCTCATGCCAGTCCATACTATTTCTAATCTACCATGTGCCGTGCTTGATTTTGAAGATTATTTATTATATATTATGATTGTATGTTGATTATTGTATCATAATTATTGAATGTTGCATCTCTATATTATATCTCTATACTATATCAGTGCTTTTTTCCTTAACATGTGTCAAGTTTGACTCTGAAAATTATTGATTATATATTGACTATTATATCTTAATTATACATTGACTGTATATTCATTGTTACAGCTATATATTATATCTCTACATATACTATACCAATGCTCTTTCCATTATAACATGTGCCAAGTTTGATTATGAAGATTATTATTTATATATTGATTATTATATCATGATTATATATTGATTATTACTATATCTATTTATCTTTTTACATACTATACTAGTTCTCTTTCTACTATATCATGTGCCAAGTCTGATTATTGGTTATATATTGATTATTTTATCATGATTATGTTTATTATTAGGTCTATTATCTATATCTACTATATAGTGCTCTTTTCACTAAACCATATACCAAGTTTTATTATGAAAATTATTAGTTATATATCAGTTATTATATCATTACAACAACTTAGAATGGTGAAAAAAAGCAGTAGCTTTCAAGTAAGAGGACCTGAGTTCAGTTCTTACCTCTTCTACTTACTGCCTGTGTGACCACAGACAAGTCACTTAACTTCCCTTCTTTCTTGCAACAATTATCATTTAAATGTTTTTGTCTTTGTCAATTTAATAATATGAGCTACTTTAATTTGCATTTCTAAAATTAATAATGATTTGAGGCATTTTTTAAATGGCTGTTGATACCTTGAATTTTTTTCTTTTAAAAATAGCTTGTTCATTGGTGGGGATGTGGCAAAATTGGGACACTAATGCATTGCTGGTGGAGTTGTGAAGTGATCCAACCATTCTGGAAGGCAATTTGGAACTATGCCTAAAGGGCTTTAAAAGACTGCCTGTCCTTTGATCTAGCCATACCATTGCTGAGTTTGTACCCCAAAGAGATAATAAGGAAAAAGACTTGTACCCAAATATTTATAGCTGCACTCTTTGTGGTAGAAAAAAATTGGAAAATGAAGGGGTGTCCCTTGATTGGGGAATGGCTGAACAAATTGTGGTATCTGCTGGTGATGGAATACTATTGTGCAAAAAGGAATAATGAAGTGGAGAAATTCCATGTGAACTAGAACGACTTCCAGGAATTGATGCAGAGTAAAAGGAGCAGAACCAGGAGAATGTTGTACACAGAGACAGATACACTATGGTACAATCAAATGTAATGGACTTCGCTACTAGCAGCAATGCAATGATTTAGGACAATTCTGATGTACTTATGAGAAAGAACGATATCCACATCCAGAGGAAGAACTGTGGGAGTAGAAACACAGAAGAAAAACAACTGCTTGAACACATGGTTCAATGGGGATATGATTGGGGATGTAGACTCTAAATGATCACTCTATTACAAACATTAATAATATGGAAATAGGTCTTTATCAATGATATATGTAAAACCCAGTGGAATTGCTCATTGGCTACAGGAGGGGGAAGGAAGGAGGGGAGAGAAAGAACATGAATCATGTAACCAAGGGAAAATGCTCTAAATAAAATAAACAAATAAATAAATAAATAATCAAATAAATGAATGAATGAATGAAGAATAAAGATTTAAAAATGCATGTCCTTTGATCCAACAATACCAATACTAGGTTTGTATCCTAAAGAGATTTTTTTAAAAAGAGAAAGGATTTCTTTGTACAAAAATATTTATAACTGCACTTTTTGTGATGGCAAAAAAAATAGAGAATGAGGGAGTGTCCCTTGATTGGGGAATGGCTGAACTATATGATGGTGATGGAATATTTTTGTGCTATAAGGTATGATGAACTGCTTGATTTCTATAAAAACTGGAAAAACCTACACAAACTGATGTGGAGTGAAATGAGCAGAACCAGAACATTATACATAGTAACCGAAACACTGTGAGAGGATCAAATGTAATTGACTTTGCTACTAATAGCTGTAAATTTTAAATTAGTATCCAATAATTCCAAGTATTATATTTTATAATATTTATTAATAATCACTTGAAGCAGAAGAAATGTAAGGACAAAAGTAAAAACCTGAGTAAAGAAACCCATCCCAGCCGTGTTCTAAGAAAAGAGAAAGAGGGGAGGAGCTACACAAAACTTTATTTCCAAAACATAAGGACATAACATGAGAACGAAACTGGGATGCTAGGATTTAGAGTCCTGGGGAGCAGATTCCAATTCCACATAGCAATGCAATGATCCAGGACAATCCCAAGGGATTTATGAAAAAGAATGCTATCCACATCAAGACAAACAATTGTGGGAGTAAAAATGCAGAAGAAAAACATATGATTTATTATTTGTTCATATGGGTATATGATTTGGGGTTTTGATTTAAAAGATTACTCTCTTGCAAAAAATGAATAATATAGAAATGGATTTTGAGTGATAATATATGTATAACCCACTGGAATTGCTTGTCAACTCTGAGGGAAGAGGGGAGGGAGAAAACATGAATCATGAACTATGGAAAAATATTTTTAAAATAAAATTATATTTTTAAAAAGAATAGCTTGTTCATACCCTTTGGCTCCTTGTTTACTGGGGAATGGTTATAATTTTTATATAGGATGTTCCAAAAGTCTTAATGCAGTTTTAAACTTTAATAGCTCAGACATAATTGCAAAAGCTATTTTCCTTCCTCTTCTAATTTGTTTATGATGTAAATGTGCATATACATACATATATATATATATAGAGAGAGAGACAGACAGACAGAAAGACAGACACAGACACAGAGACAGAGAGATTGATGGAGAGAAAAGAGATGCTATATAGCCATTTAAAGGCAGCCAGGTGATGCAGTGGATTGATAGAGTACTAGTGCTAGAATCAGAAAGACCTAAGTTCAAATTGTGCCTCGGATGCTCACTAATTGTATGACCCTGAATGAGTCACTTAACCACTCTCTGCCTCAGTTTCCTCAACTACGAAGTGGGGATAATAATAATATCTTCCTTGAAAGGTGGTTGTGACAATTAAATGATATAATATTTGTTAAATAGCTTAGTACCTGGCACATGGTACCTGGTACATAAATGCTTCATTCCTTTCGTAGTCATTTTGTAACCTTCACTTTTGATTATTTTGTGGTTATCCATTCCATATTTTGACTCTCTTTCAGTGTTATTTTTATTGACATAAATTAACTTATAACTATTGTTCTACTAGTTCTCATTCACTTTGTATCAGACTCTATATGTCTTCCCATGTTTCTCCTTCTCAATTGGATGTATTTACTTAAAGGTATTCAATTCCAGGCTGCATAATCCTTGGTGAGATATTGTAAATGGGAATGGGTTTTGTGCTTTTTGTAGGGTTGATCAAAATGACCCTTGAGATATCTTCTAGCTTTAAAAGCATCTATGTCATCCTTCTTCCCTCCTGATGCACCTATCTCCACTTAGTTTCGTCCCAGCACAGTAACATAAATTGCCTATTCTCTTGTATCACACTAAACATCTTGAGAACCATATTCTACATACCATATTCTACAAGACACCGCTCAAAGTTCTCAAAAGGTGAATGAGCAGCATTCAGTAGAAAGAGTGGATCCCGAGTCAGAGAACCTGGGTTCAGATTTCAGCTCTCTCACTCAGAGTTCATCTCATTACATCTGTGATCCTGAGTAAATTGCTCGATGTCTTTGGGCCTCAGCTTCCTCATTTAGAAAAGGAAAAGGTTGGTCTAATTGAGCTTTGATGTCATTTCCAATTCCAAATTGATGATCCTAATGTAAGTCTGGGCGGGTAGCTAGTTTGAACAGTGGATAGGGCTTGGAGTCAAGAAGACCTGAGTTTAAATTTGACTTAAGACACTTACTGGTTTTGTGACCTTGGGCAGGTAATTTAACCTGCTTGCCTCAGTTTCCTCATCTGTAAAATGAACTGGAAAAGGAAATGACAAACTACTCCGGTGTTGTTACCAAGAAAACTCCAAATGGAGTCACAAAGAGGTGGACATGATTGAGGAAAAAAGCAGAGTATTAATTAGAAAACTATTTTAATCCTTTCCTATTAATTCTAAAGAATTTTTAAAACTGGGTTTAGGATTTCATTTTTTTTTAACTCCAATTAAGGAGACTCTCTGTACCCAATACAACTGGTAATTTCTCTGCAACCCTGGCTCCCGGAGTTGAATGAGGCAATGAGACTTACTCATGTCAATAAATGACTTATCCATGGTCATACATCTAGCATTTTCCAGAGGAAGAAATTGAATCCAGAGTTCCATGATTTTATAGCCAACTCACTCTCCATGCTGCTTCTAAGAATATCATCATTTCATTTCTTGCAAATTTGTAAAAGACCATACCAAACCAAAGAAGGTAGTGTGCTAATTTGGTAAGAATAATGGATCAAATAAGATAATAATTATAAAGCACTTAGTACAGTATCTAGCACATATTAAGTGCTTTATAAATGTTAGCTATTATTATTATTAATCAAGTAGTAGTAGTAGTTGTAGTAGTAGTATTGGAAATGGAGGTGGCAGCAATAATAATCCTAGTAGTGGTAGTAGAAGTGGTAGTGGTAATAGTAATTATAATAGTATTAATAGTAATAGTAGTAGTGGTGGTGGTGGTGGTAGTATTTTAAAATCAGAGGACTTGTATTCATATCCTGACCCTGTAAAATACTGCTTGTATGACCTTGGGTAATCAGTGAAGTGATAAACATTTGTCAAGCAAGTACTAAGTGCTAGGCAATGTGCTAAGCACTAAGGATACAAATACCAATAAGAAAGAAAATCCTTGTCCTCAAGGAGCTTGCACTCTAATGGGGGATGACAACACTCAAAAGGAAGCTGAAAGAGGGAAGGGGGGAAAGGGTCACTTAATCTGTTTGGACTTCAGCTTCTTCATTTGTAAAATGAGGGCTCTGGACCAGGTCTATGGGCTGAAGGCACAAAGTCTCTGATTCTAGGTAATATAGTGAAATAAGTTTTAGGAATATAAATATAAACTTTAAAAGGAAATGGAAGCTTTTAGGGTGAATACTGCTGAGTCAAGAACCCACCCAAAGCTCAGTTCGTGTCATAACACAATAATTATTACTGTGATCATTCTGGACTTAGCATTCAGCCCTTTGATGCAGTGTGATCACAAGTCAAGCCTCAAATGTGAGTTTGAATATGAAAGCAAAGCTAGTTATTGAAGAAATCTATTTATCAGAAGGATTTTACATTAATTTGAGCAAATAGCCCATCTAAATTAAAGAGAGAAAGAGAATAAATGAAAGATGAGGGGGAAAAAAGACCAACTGTGCTGAACTACAGTGTCATTTTCTGTTGTCCACAAGCAAAATGGCTATGTTTCCATGGAGATAAATGTATGACCTTTCTAAGAAAGACCTGCTAAATCATCAAATGCACTAGCTGTGGACATGTAGAGGGGAGGACATTTTCTCCTCAGGCTCAGATGTCCCAGGTTAGACAGAAAGCTAGCATTTGAGTTGATGGAGCCCAATACCAAGGACATTTGGAAACTTTTAGTCCTCTAATCTATTATTTATAATGTACAAAATTTGATCCCTTATGTAATAGGAGCATAAGCTTCATGCTGTGTGCATCAGTGTGGGTCACCACCACTACCTCTCCCCCATCTCCTCCAGAAACAAAGCAATTCTCAATTCTTCTCTTTCCAAAAGCTTCACAGTGCCATGGAAGGTACTGGGAGAACAATATCCTGACCACTTCCTCCCCACAGCAGTTAGGCTTGTTTTTCCTTAAAAAGCTATGAAAACCATCCTGGAGACTTGAATGATACTGGAGACTAAAGGCTTGGGCTGTGAATAATATTTCTTTATTGATTCCACTAACACTACTGGTACTACTGCTGCTGCTGGTTTTACTATTACTACTAGTGCTGCTATTGCTATTACCACCACACCATCACTATCACTGCTAGTACTACTACTACCACCAACATCATACCACTACTACTACTACTACTACCACCAATACAAGTACTACTAGTATTACTACTATTACCACCATACCCCCACTACAACTGCTAGTACTACTACTACCACCACCATATTACTACTGCTGTAAGTACTACTAGTGTGCTACTACTACCATCACCACTATTACTACCATTACTACTAGTACTAGCACTGCTAATATTAATACTACTACCATATGACCACTACTACCACTACTAGTATTACTAGTGCTGCTAATACTACTACTATTAACATCACCACCACTACTAGTACTCATGATGCTACCACCACCACTACTACTAGTACTACTACTACTACCACTACCACTACTAAATATTGCTACTTCTACCACCACTATCATTACTACTATTAGCACTGCTATTACTACTACTACCATATGACCACCATTACCACTACTAGTATTACTAATGTTGCTAATACTACTGGTACCATCACTACCACTACTAGTACTACTACTACCAAATACTGCTGCTACTACCATCACCATCACTATTACTACTACTACTAGTTCTACTAGATTGTTGATACCACTATTACTACCTCTACTAGTACTACTGATATTGCTGCTACCACCACTACCCCTACTACCACTATTAGTACTTCTAATGCTAATACTACCCCCACACAACCACTGGAATTACTAAAAATAATACTGAATTATCTAGTACAAAATAGCCTATGGAGCTCAGATGCTCTCTGATGTTTGGCTGAGGGATCACCTTAGTCAACTCAGACACTAGAAATCTTCACTCAGCTGAATCAATTCTCAGTGTCCTTCACTGATCTCCTTGTTAATAAATATCCTTCTGTTACAGTTAAGTAAATTTCCTTTTGTTAACTGTTGAATAGCTCACAAGTATATAATTTTGTCCCAATATCAAACATAAACCACCAGGAGCCTGGCCCCAGTCAGGTTGTGACATTGGAAATTTGGGCATCGTTGAGCTAATTTTGAGGTCCTAGATCTAAACTTCCTATGGACATTTAGATCTCTTTTAAACTACATTTCCCATGATTCCTCTTGTCCAATAATGTAAACAGGAGTATAAAGATTGAGGATGGGATTTTGGTACTTCCTCTTTTCCACCTTGGGAGCAGGAGCCAGGATGGGAGGAGGATGCACCAAGGGCCTTCGTATTTTAAACTAACTCAGCAGGCATGTGGCTTCATTTTTCTAAATGGCTTTCAATAAACCCCTTGAAACCATGATATTTTTAATTTTATCACTCTTTATTAATTTTATTTTTTACATTAGTGGTGACCAGAAGTTTGGAAATCGGACTCTCAATTTTTCAGATAGTCTAAGGAGCCATGATCCTCTGAGAGCATTCAAAATTCTCTCAGGAGCTGTGGACCTGCTCTTGCTGTTTTTGTGCTTTTATTTTTGGCCACTTTGCTCAGTTCTTTTGAGTAACATTTTGAAAGGGGAAAGTTATTTTTCTGCACTCTACTATTTTTCTTTGAGGGACTTTTCAGGGAAAGGGGAAAGTTACTTTGCTGGCAAATGCCATGCTTTTGCTAATAGCCTCTTCCTGGCTCCTGATTCATACATTCCCCATGGACTTGGCTCCATTGAGTGATGGCCCCACCCACCTGACCCTCCCTGGGTCGGGGGAAGCCATTTCTGACCTTCCCACCCCAGTACTGATCCCAGATCCTAGCATCCCCTTGGATGCCTCTGCCACAGACCCCTGCCCTGCCTGCTGATGCTGCTGCCTGAATTCTAGCTGATCCTGCCCTGAGTGCTGCTGCTTCTGCCAACCCCAGTCACCACCTGGAGCTCCTGGAGCCTAAGTCTTGGGAAGTATAAAAAAAAAAAAACAAAACACCTTCTTTTTCATTATGCACACCAGAGAATTTCCAGGTTGTTCCCTCATTGGCATTAATGACTTTTAACATAAAGGGAGTTTTTATGCCCACCAGCCCCTCCATGTGGTTTTTTCAAAACTGATGTAGCTGCTTGTCTACTACCCCTCCCCCCATGAGCCTACTCCACATGGCCCATTTGGCTTCCATGCTCTGTCTTTGGGGGAGGGGACCCTAGCAGACCCCAGTTGTAGGATTTTTTTTTTCTTCCTACCTTTCCTTGAAATTATCCTGCCTGAGACTCAGGGGTGTATGCTGGCCATTTGGGCCAAGGGAACTTAAATAGAACTTTTAAAAGAGTGGAAGTGGATTTTCAACCTCCTCAGACTCCATGGTTTGTTTTTTTTTTAAGTCTTCGTATCTTATTGTATTTTGCTATTTTTTTATGATTTAATTTTGCTGTTTTAAGTTCATATATTAATCTGATCAATATCTTTCTGTTACACTAAATCATTTTAAGCTAATGTGTTTTTGACTGCTAGATAAATTCTGTTTGTGATTTTATTGTAACTCCTTAATAGTGAATAAATTTATTCTGATTGGAAAAAAGGTTGTTGGTTTTTTTTTTCACTACACTGTTTGTAATTATAGCTTCTATCATTGTATTTCCTGATTCCTTTAAGGTTTAAAAATGTTTTAAAGTTTACTTGTATTAATTTAATTCTGTTATATGGTTCTGTTATATGTACCATTTACCTATGATTGTAAAAGACCAGGAACATCTTGCACAATTTTTTTTTAAGTTGTAAAAGCCCATGAGTCCTATGTATACTGAACTTGCCATGCCTTAAGTTTTTATTCTATCTTGATAATTGTATACAACTTTGAAGACTATGATGCCTTAAGAATTTAAATTGTAATTTTATAAGAAGTCTTAAATTGACTTTAGAATTTTGTAGCAACTTCTGAATGGATGATATATATATATATATGTATATATATATA
>NC_058134.1:267897162-267940277 GCF_016433145.1 Gracilinanus agilis
TTTTTTTTTCACTACACTGTTTGTAATTATAGCTTCTATCATTGTATTTCCTGATTCCTTTAAGGTTTAAAAATGTTTTAAAGTTTACTTGTATTAATTTAATTCTGTTATATGGTTCTGTTATATGTACCATTTACCTATGATTGTAAAAGACCAGGAACATCTTGCACAATTTTTTTTTAAGTTGTAAAAGCCCATGAGTCCTATGTATACTGAACTTGCCATGCCTTAAGTTTTTATTCTATCTTGATAATTGTATACAACTTTGAAGACTATGATGCCTTAAGAATTTAAATTGTAATTTTATAAGAAGTCTTAAATTGACTTTAGAATTTTGTAGCAACTTCTGAATGGATGATATATATATATATATATATATAAAATAAAGAATGCTGTCTTAAAAAAGGAAAACAAATGGAAGTTTCCTAACCAAACTTTTTATATATTATACAGGAAGCCAAAAAAGCTCCTGTATGCATGATATTTTAACTCTTTATTTTAACTTACTTTCCCATCAGAAGGATCTAGAATTCCTGGTGATATTTTAGACCCAGAAGTTTTTTTTATCAGATTTTTTAGGCTCTGCCCCACAATTGGCATGGAGGCAGGCTGAATGATTTACTATACCTTTTGAATTTGTGACAAGTATACAATTTTTAAACTTTATAGCAGGTGGTTATAATACTGGATTTGTTTGCTATTGTCTTTAAATGTGTTATTGGAAATTTTGGTACTTTATTTGAATTGCATTATAAATTTCTGCTATTTTATAAAAGTCATTTACACTCATAGGAGTTCATGGCAAAAACTTAACAGGAAATGGATCTCATAATTGGGTGAAAAACCTTTCACTAATTCTAAGCAATATATATATTTTTGATTTATAAAACATTCTTTTATTATTATTTCCCCTTCTATGTGCAATACAATATTTGAATTTTTTTTTAATTTTTCCCTCTTTCAAACTACATTTCCCATTATTCCTCTTGTGGAATCACATAGACAGGAAGTTTCATAACATAAGGAGAAGAATAAAAGGAAGTGCCTGAAAGGGCACAATCTCTTTTTCCAGCTGAAGCAGCTTGGTGGGCAGAGGTAATGGCACGACTTTTGAACTAACTCAACAGGAACGTGGCTTCATTTTTCTAAATGGCTTTCAATAAACCCTTTGAAACCATAATATTTTTCATTTTATCACTCAATATTAATATTATTTCTTACAAGGTCCAGACCAGAAGATTTAGAATCAGACAGTCAGGATCTTGGTTAACTACAGGTATTTTCCAAGACTTTGTTCTGAGCCCTCTTCTTTTCTTTCTCTATATTCTTTCTCTTCATGACTTCATCATTTCCCATGGATTTAATTATCTATGCAGATGATCTACAGATCTATCTCTCTAGCCCTACACTCTTTCCTGAGAGAGAATTGAAAGAAATACTTAATTTCAATTAGAAGCTAGTAAAAATAAAAATATTTTTCCCATTTGAATTCATGGATTCCTTGAAATCCATGGACACCATATTAAGAACCCCTGTGCTTAAGAATGGTAGGGCCAGAAATCAGCTAAGGAGCACAGCCTGTTCCTAAGAGGTCCTGGGTTCAAATCTAGCCTCAGACACTTCCTAGCTGTGTGACCCAGGGCAAGTCACTTAACGTCCAATGCCTAGTCCTTACAGTTCTTCTGTCTTAGAATCAATATATTGTCTTGATTTTAAGATGGAAGGTAAGGGTTAAAAAAAAAAAAAGTGGTGTGGAGACCAGAGCACAAAAGAGTGAAAAAAGGTGTCCCAGATAATAGGGAAACTAAAATACTGCCCTCTGTAGTAGTCATATTAAGGAGGAAGAGGAGAAGTAACAAGCTTTTTTAAGGTAATTTGAGGCTTTCAAAGGATTTTTTATATGCTATCTCATTTGACCAATAATCCTGCGAGGTAGGTATTATTATTTTCATTTTACAGATGAGAAAACTGAGGCCAAGAGAGGTTAAATGACTTGTCCAGGGTCACATAGCTAATAAGTGTCAGAAGCAGAATTTGAACTCAGTTCTTCCTAACTCCAATTCCACTACATTTTGCACTGTGTTCCAGGGGCAATGGGATGCCTTATGGCCAATTAAAGTCAAGGCTGATGCCTTCTGGTTAGTGCAAGAATTGCAAGCAGGGGGCAGCTGGGTAGCTCAGTGGATTGAGAGCCAGGCCTAGAGACAGGAGGTCCTAGGTTCAAATCCGGTCTCAGACACTTCCCAGCTGTGTGACCCTGGGCAAGTCACTTGACCCCCATTGCCTACCCTTACCAATCTTCCACCTATAAGTCAATACACAGAAGTTAAGGGTTTAAAAATAAAAAAATAAAAAAAAAATAAAAAAGAATTGCAAGCAGATGAATGTTGAGGAATTGCTTTGAGGAAATTGATGACTGAGGCATCAACTCCATTCTGTCTACTGAGAGCCACAGACAATCACAGTTAGAGAGTTAATTGGTGCCATCTGCTGGGATCTCTGGGGAACTGGTGTAGCTGCCATGTTCTGGTGTTTTGATCATGTCCAACTCTTACTGAGCCCATTTGGCATTTTCTTGGCAGAGACACTGGAGTGGTTTGTCACTTTCTTCTCTAACTCATTTTACAGATGAGGAAATTGAGGCAAACATGGTTAAGTGATCTGTCCAGGGTCTCACAGCTAGTAAGTATCTGAGGTCAGATTTGAACTCAGGAAGAAGAGTCTTCCTCATGACAAGATTGACACTATCCATTGTGCAAGGTTACTGAGATGTATTTAAAAGTTAGCAAAGACTAGGCAGACTAGAAGGCTCCTGGTTAGAATGTGACATATTATGGAAATAGATTTTGAGTGATAATATATGTATAACCCAGTGAAATTGCTTGTCATCTCTGGGAAGGAGAGGGAAGAGAGGAGGGAGATAACAAGAATCATGAAACCATGGGAAAAAATTTTAAATTAAATTAAATTTTTTTAAAAAGGATGTGACACATTAAGACTTACATAGCTTGAACTGAGTCTCTAGTCTGAGTTTCCAGAGGCAGTACCAGTATAACAGAAGAAATGCTGATTTGGAAACCCTAGAACCTAGGTTCAAACTTGCTGCTTACTACAAATGTATGACCTTGGACATATCACTGAACTTCAATTTCTTCATTTTTCTTTTCTTTTTTTAATCTTAATTTTAATTTTTAATATTTTCCTATAGTTACATGTTTCATGTTCTTTCCCTCTCCCCCAACCCCTGCCACCCCCCTGTAGCTGATGCACAATTCCACTGGGTTTTACATGTATCATTGATTAAGACCTAATTCCATATTATTGATAGTTGGACTAGAGTTATTGTTTAGTGTCTACATCCCCAATAATATTCCTATCAGGCCATGTGATCAAGCAGTTATTTTTCTTCTGTGTTTCTACTCCCACAGTTCTTCCTCTGAATGTAGCTAATTTTCTTTCTCATAAGTCCCTCAGCCTTGCTCTGGATCCTTGCATTGCTGCTAGTAGACAAGTCCATTATGTTCCATTGTACCACAGTGTATCAGTCTCTGTGTACAATGTTCTCCTGGATCTGCTCCTTTCACTCTGCATCAATTCCTGGAGGTCATTCCAGTTCGTATGGAATTCCTCCAGTTCATTATTCCTTTGAGCACAATAGTATTCCATCACCAGCAGATACCACAATTTGTTCAGTCATTCCCCAATCAAAGGACATTCCCTCATTTTCCAATTTTTTGCCACCACAAAGAGTGCAGCTATAAATATTTTTGTGCAAGTCCTTTTCCTTATTATTTCTTTGGGGTATAAACCAAGCAGTGCTATGGCTGGATCAAAAGGCAGATAGTCTTTTAAATCCCTTTGGACATAGTTCCAAATTGCCATCCAGAATGGTTGGATCAATTCACAACTCCACCAGCAATGCATTAATGTCCCAATTTTGCCACATCCCCTCCAACATTCACCACTTTCCTTTGCTGTCATGTTAACCAATCTGCTAGGTGTGAGGTGGTACCTCAGAGTTGTTTTGGTTTGCATTTTTCTAATTATAAGAGATTCAGGACACTTTTTCATGTGTTTGTTGATAGTTTTTATTTCTTTATCTGAAAATTGCTTATTCGTGTCCCTTTGTACAGTTTACATTTTTGTAAATATTTATCTATTTCCCTTAGATTGTCAGAAGAGTTGGGCAAAACGACTCCCCAAAATTGCTTTGATATCTTCTTCATTGGTTGTGAGTTCACCTATTTTGCTTTTGATACTGTGATTTTGGTTTTCTTCTTTCCCTTTTTAAATCAAATTAATCAATGGTTTATTTTTTCTAATAAAGCCAGCTCCTTGTCTTATTTATTAGTTCAATGGTTTTCTTACTTTCAATTTTATTTATCTCTCTTTTGGTTGTCAATATTTCCATTTTGTTATTTAATTTTTGCGGGGTTTAAATGTGTTCATTTTCTAGTTTGTTTGTTTTTTAGCTGTTTGCCCAATTCATTGATCTATTCTTTCTCTATTTTATTGATGTAAGGATTTGGAGATATAAAATTTCCCCTAAGTATAGCTTTGGTTGCATCACATAAATTTTGGTATATCGTCTTCTTAGTGTTGTTCTCTTTAATAAAATTGATTGTTTCTGCCTAGTATTTCTAAAACAGAAGAGCTGCAAGGGCTAGGCAATCTGAGTTAAGTGACTTGTCCAGAGTCACATAGCTAGAGAGTATCTAAGGCCGGATTTGAACTCAGTTCCTACCAACCCTAGGCTTAGTGTCCTATCCACAGTCATACCTAATTATCCCTTTAATCACTTATTATTTTAACTATAACCTTCTGTCTTAGAATTGATACCAGGTATTGACTCCAAAAAAGAGCTGTAAGAGCTAAATAATTGGAGTTAAATTACTTGCCTAGGGTGACACAGTTAGGAAGTATCTGAGGTCAAATTTGAACCCAGGACCTCTCATCTCAGGTCTGGCTCTATCCATCATCCTTGCTTCTCCTTTAATCACTTCTTATTAACCTTAATACCTTTCTGGAAGTTGGGTTACTACTTCTCAGTCACTTCCTTAACCTCCTTTTGAGACATAATTTTGTTTCATCAAGTCCTTTGTCTCTATCCCCTAGCTTGATTTTCCTTTTGCCCTTTTCTATATGGCCCAGTCTTGGTATCTAGACATTTGCTCCTTGTGGATCCAGTTCCTTTTCTCACACTGCTCTAATCTGGGAGATAGACATGTTTTTGCCAGCATCCTCTTTTTCCCCGCTAGACTTCACTCACTGCCCTTGCCAAGTGTGCTTTCTTCTGATTCCAAATCATCATGGCCCAGAAGCCAGGAGGGAAAAGTGGCATAACCTGCCTCCACACAGCTGGCCTCCAGGTGCATAATTTCACAGTTGTTTCTTTCCTCTCTTTCCCTTAGTAACGGGAAGAACTATCCTATCAGACACCGTTTGGCCCCATTCTATCACAGTCTTCTCTGTTCCTGAGGGAATAAAGTAGGGGAGATGCCTAAAGTTTCTTGCCACCAGGGAACATTGTCTTCAATATCCTATTACATATAAAATAGGAAGGTTGACCTAGTCAATCAATCAGTCAAGCAGCACTTCTTAAGTACCCACTCAGTGCCAGGGACTATGCCTTAAAAACTCTGGGGAAATTAAAAAGGAAAAAAAATCATCCTTGTTCTCCAGAAGCTCACAATCTAATGGAAGAGATAAGATGCACATAACTATGAGTATTGTCAACCTGGAAAAAACACAACTAATGTAGTTATAATAACGAGTCTTTAATTGGGGTAAGAAGATCATATAATAATGAGTCTTTAATTGTGGTAAGAAGATCATAATTTAGATACCATACAGAGCTGCAACACTGGGACTTCTACTGAACTGCAGAGAAAGGGGTGATTAAATACGTTTTTTGGGAAGAGAGGAGGCAACAGTAAGACATCCAGAGTTCCCCAAAGCTTAAGAAAAATGCAATAAACAGAGGCTATGGTGGCTGAGGAGTGAGTTTCTTCTCCTTGGGATTTGATCATCCTTTTTTCAGATTCAATCCTGTATTTTCTGGGAACTGGATAAGAATAATTCATAGTCAATTTAGTCATTATCTATCTTTTGAATTCTTTGTTCTAACCCCAGGGAAAATCAGATAGGAGATGATCTGGGGGATGGAATAATCAGCACAAAAATACTTACAAGATAAATTGGAAATAATCAACTGAGGAAGGGCATTGATATTAAGGGAGAAAGGGAAAGGCTTCCTATAAAAGGTGGGCTGTAGTTGAGACTTGAAGGAAGCCAGGAGTCTGAGATCTGGAGGAAGAGCATTGTTGAGAATGTAGGAATAGAGAGCCAAGTACCTAGTGCAAGAAGGCTAATGTCATTAGATCAAAGATTGAGAGGAAGGGGAGAAGAGGTATGAGTGTCAAAAGACAGGAAAAGTAGGAGTGGGTCATGTTGTGAAGGACTTTGAATGTCAAATAACACTTTATCTTCGATCCTGGAGATATTAGGGAATCATTAATTTATTATATTTTTTATATTGTGTACACTTAATTTATTGAATGGTGATGGTAGAGTGTAATATGGTTGCATTTGAGCTTTAGGAAATTAGTTTGGGGCAGCTTGGTAGTACAGTGACAAGACTGGAGTAGAGGGGACCTGGGTTCAAATGCTTCCTAGCTGTGTGACCCTGGGCAAGTCTAACCCTAATTTCCTAACCCTTACCAATCTTCTGCCTTAGAATTAATAGTATTAGTATTAGTATGATAGTATTGAAAGTATCAGTTAGATAGAAGGTAAGGGTTTAAAAAAAGACAATCAATTTGACAGCTGAATGGAGGATAGACTACAGTAAGGAGACCTTGGCAGGAGGGAGATTAATTCACTATTTATTGTAATAGTCTGGGCAGGAGGTGAGGAAAGTCTGTACCAAGGTGTTGTCAGTCTCAGAATTTAGGGCTAGGGTAAAAGGAAAAAAAGGGATGTTTTCTCAAGATTTTATAAAAGTAAAGTGAACAAGATATGATAACAGAAAGGATATGAGTTAAGAGGAGAGAATGATACTGAGGTGTAAGCCTAGGTGACTGGGAGAATGATGTTGTCCTTGACAGTAACAGGAACGTTAGGAAGTAGGGAGTATTGGGGACAAAGGATAATGAGTTCAATTCTGGACAGTTAAGATTAAGATTGTTTATGTGGGTGGAGTAAGATGGCAGAGTAGAAGCAGGGCAGTTCAAAGCCACCATGAGAATCCTAGCAACAAGGAAGCTAAACTACCACTCTTTACAGATATGATGGTATACTCAGAGAATCCTAGAGAATCAACTAAAAAACTAGTCGAAATAATTACTTAAGTAAAATTGCAGGATACAAAATAAATCCACATAAATCATCAGCATTTCTATATATCTCTGACAAAGTCTAGGAGCAAAAGTTAGAAAGATAAATTCCATTTAAAATCACTCTAAACAATATAAAATGCCTAGAAATCTACTTGCCAAGGCAAATGCAGGAATTATATGAACACAATTATAAAACACTTTTTGCACAAATAAAATCAGATCTAAACAATCGGAAAAAATATTAATTGCTCGTGGATAGGCTGAGCTGATATAATAAAAATGACCATTCTACCTATATTTATTTATTTATTTATTCAGTGCCATACCCATCAAACTACCAAATAATCATTTTATAGAACTAGAAAAAATAATAAAAAATTTCATTTGGAAGAACAAAAAGGTCAAGAACATAAAAGAAACTAAAAGGCAAAAAAATGTGAAGGAAGGAGGCCTAGTAGTACCAGATCTCAAACTCTACCATAAAGCAGCAATCCTCAAAACAATCTGGTACTGGCTAAGAAAAAATGGTAGATCAGTGGATTAGTTTAGATCAGTGATTTCCAAAGTGGGCGCTACCGCCCCCTGGTGGGTGCCGTAGCGATCCAGGAAAGCGGTGATGGTCACAGGTGCATTTATCTTTCCTATTAATTGCTATTACAATTTTTTTTAAACCCTTGTACTTCGGTGTATTGTCTCATAGGTGGAAGATTGGTAAGGGTGGGCAATGGGGGTCAAGTGACTTGCCCAGGGTCACACAGCTGGGTACAATTTTTTAAAATTAATTTCCAGGGACACTAAGTAATATTTTTCTGGAAAGGGGGCAGTAGGCCAAAAAAATTTGGGAACCACTGGTTTAGATTGATAATATACAGGGGTAAATGACCTTAGCAACCTAGTATTTAATAAACCCTAAGATCCCAGCTTTTGGAATAAGAACTTGCTATTTTATAAAAACTGTTGGGAAAATTGGGAAACAGTATGGAGAAGTATAGATCAGTTTCTCTTGCCCTATACCAAGATTAGATCAAAATGTATATATGATTGATATAAAGAGTGATACCATAATTAAATTAGGGGTACACAGAATAGTTTACCTGGCATATCTTTGGAGAAGGGAAGAATTTATGACCAAACAAGAGATAGAAAGTATTATGATGTAAAATGAATAATTTTTATTATATTAAAACCAAAATTAGAAGAGAAACAACAAACTGGGGGAAAATTTTATAACAAATTTATCTGATAAAGGCCTAATTTCTCAAATTTATAGAGGACTAAGTCAAATTTATAAGAATACAAGCCATTTCCCAACTGGTCAAAGAATATGAATAAGCAATTTTCAGGTGAAATCAATGCCATCAATAAACATGAAAAAATGTTCTAAATCACTCTTGATTAGAGAAATGCAAATTAAAACAATGCTGAGGTACCACCTATCAGATTGGCCAATATAGCAGTAAAGGAAAGTAGTAAATGTTGGAGGGGATGTGACAAAATTGGGACACTAATGCATTGTTGGTAGAGCTATAAATTGATCCAACTATTCTGGAGGGCAATTTCTAACTATGCCCAAAGGGCTATAAAACTTTGGTCTGGTAATACCACTACTGGGTCTGTATCCCAAAGAGATAATAACAAATTGGAAAGGACCTACTTGTACAAAAATATTTATAACTGCTTTTTTTGTGGTGGCAAAGAATTGGAAATTGAGGGGTTGCCCATCAATTGGGGAATGGCTGAACAAATTGTGGTATATGTTGGTGATGGAATAATACTATTGTGTTATAAGAAAGGATAAGCAAGATGATTTCAGAAAAAGCTGGAAAGATTTGCAGGAACTGATGCAGAAAGAAATAAGTAGAACTGGGAGAACATTGTATACAATAACAGCAATAGTGGACAATGACTATCTGTGAAAACTTGGCTACTTTCAGCAATGCAATGATTGGGAACAATCCTGAAAGACTTATGCCCAGGAATGATCTCCATCTCTAGAGAAAGAACTGTTGGAGTCATCTTTCACATCAGTGTATTTATGGTTTTATTTTGGCGTTTTAGTTATGTATGACTTTGCTCTTACAACAATGACAATATGGAAGTGTGTTTTGAATGACAATAAAAATAATTTTTTTAAAAAAGATGTTTATGTGACATAAGATGTTCAGTAGGGAGTTAGTTGGGATGTGAGATAGACGGTCAGTAGAGTAGTCAAGGATGGATAAATAGATGGGATGATAATTTAATCCATAGGAGTGGATAAGACCTAGACCAAGCAAAATAGTATAGTGGGAAAAAAGAGAATAATCATTTAAATAAAGATTATTATGTGCCAGGTACAATTATTGTCTCATTTGAGGTAGGTACTATTATTATCCTCATTTTACAGTTGAGGAAACTGAGGCAAGCAGTGGTGAAGTGACTTGCCCATGTCATATAGCTAATAAGTGTATGAAACTGGACTTAAACTCATTTCTTCTTCTTCTTTTTAACCAAATGCTAAGTATCAGTCCAAGGCAGATGAGTGGGAAGAGTTAGATAATGAGGGAGCCAAGTGTCTCAGGTCACATTTGAACCCAGGACTTCTCATTTTCAGATCTGCCTCTCTATCCATTGAGCAACCTTGCTGCACCTGAACTGACGTCTTGACTACAGGTACAAGGCTCTATCTAATGCACCACCTAGCCACAGAACCTTAAGGGATACCCATCATTAACAGGCATACCTTCTTGCAAAAAGAGGACTTGAGAAAGAGTAATCAGGAGAATAAGGAGAAAGCAATGCCATAAGAACCTAGAGAGAAGAGAGTATTAAACAGAAGAGAATAGTCCACAGTGTGAAAAGGCCCAGAGAAATCAAGTAGGATGTTTGAAAAAAGGCCCTTTTCTACAAAGGACCTAGAATTTCAACAAATTGTGATTTTTTTTTCTTTCTGTTTTCTTTCATTTAGGAAATGAGAGAATAGACCAAATTCTTCATTACTCTTCAGTTGCCCCAACCTGTTACTAGGTGGCGCTCTAACTTAGCAGAACAAAGTGAAACATCACTTTTTGCTAGAAACCCAGAAGAAAAATTATTGGGGAATTTACAAACTATGTTCTTAGATTTGTTACTCGTGAACGTATGGGTTTCCTCAGTAAAATAAAAATGTGCATCCCATACCTACACAATTTAGTGATATTCCAATAGTCTGAAATGAGGTTCAGTTGTTCAACTAGTCCTTTAATAATAAAATCACCAGTTTGAAGTATTTTCTGTTTTCCCCGTGTTTGGATTCTTTCTTTCCTTCCTTCCTCCCTCCCTCCCTCCCTTCCTCCNTCCTTCCTTCCTTCCTTCCTTCCTTCCTTTAATGGACCTCAAGTCCTTATGATAGCTAAAAGTCTATATTTGTGTAGTGTTTGAAGGTCTACAATGCATTTTATATGTGTATCTCATTTGATTTTATAAAAACTCAGGGAGGTACTATTATTGTTGTTGGTTTTGTCCAATTGTAACTGACTTGACATCTTTGAAAAGATACTAGAGCGGTTTGGCATTTCCTTCTCCAGTGTGTCCTCATTTTACAGATGAGGAACTGAGGGAAATAGGAGTTCAATAACTTGCTTGGGGTCACATAGCTAGTAAATATCTGGGGCCAGACTTGAACTCAGATTTTCCTGACTCCAGATCTGGTGTTCTATCCACTGCACCAACTAGTTGTCCCATTTTATAGATGAGAAAAATGAGTCAGAGAAAAAATA
Source organism: Gracilinanus agilis (assembly GCF_016433145.1). NCBI lineage: Eukaryota > Metazoa > Chordata > Mammalia > Didelphimorphia > Didelphidae > Gracilinanus > Gracilinanus agilis. The sequence goes on from NC_058134.1 coordinate 267,908,237, forward strand.
AAATGATTTTTCTAGGGTTACACAGATAGTATCTGTCTGAAGCCATATTTGAACAGGGGGCGGGGGTTCTGACTTCAGGTCCAATGCTATCCATTGTGCCATCTAACTGCTTCCAATCTCTAAAAATGAAGGGTTGAACTAAATGTCTTAGAAGGTACCTCCTATGTAGGACTAAAGGATAATTGGCTTTCTAAATAGTCAACTATCCTGGGATCCTGTAAAATGCTAGGAAGAGATAATAAACTGAAGTCCCAAGTGCTGTCCTGGAACTCATGATGTATTAAAAGACCCACAGACAGGCTTCTAATGCATTGGGTAAATCAGAACACCATTTCATGGGGATCCACGGTGTTAGTCACTTAATTTTTCGCCATCTTATTAGCGGTCCTCCCACCATGGAGCTACCTCTTTCCTGATTGCTGAGTCTGTAGTCCAACCCACCCTTCCAGGAGGAATGCCAGCTATGCTGGAGTCATTCTCATTCAATTTCCACTCTAGACTTCCAAGTTACCTCTTCCTCAGCAGATTTCACTCTACTTTTCCTTCGTTAGAATATAAATTCCTTAAAAAAGAGATTGTCTTTTTTTTGCTTGATTTTGTATTCCCAGCTATTGGCACAATGCATCTGTCTGTCTATTCTTTTGAATAAGAGACCAGTAGGATGAGCACAGAATGGGCTGTGATTGGCAAAAATTGAAAGAGCATCCATACAGAGAAGACTACAGATCCATTGATTAATGAAGTAATTGTTTGTCCATATTTCTCTAGGACCCCTAAACATGAACACATACATGCATCTAGAAGAAAGGGGAACATACTCCATTCAAGCTCTGAGACATGGCTCTAGACATGCTCCTGAATCATGAATAACATGTATACTTGACTTATGTATGACCTTGGATAAAGCACTCAACTTCACTCAGCCTCGGTTTACTCAACTTTAAAAAAGGGATCTAGCTTATACTTCCCAGGTGGAGCAGTAGATAGAGCACTGAGCTTGGAGTCAGGAAGACTTATCTTCATAAGTTCAGATCCTCTATTTTGATTTTAAAACCTCAGATACTTAGTAATTGTGTGGCCCTGGACAAGTCACTTAACTCTTTGCTTCAGTTCCTCAACTGTAAAATGAACTGGACAATGAAATAATAAGCCACTCCAGTATCTCTGCCAAGAACTCCACATCCCCCCCAAAAAAAATTTCTGAGGCTAGGGGAGTGGACTCCAAGAAAGAAGTTGGCTTCAAGAAGAAGGTCGGCTCAAATAAGAAAGGCAGCCTCAGGAGTCACTTTGAGCTCAAGTCATTGTCTTGACCTGCCTCTTAGAGGGAACTTGGGTGAGTGGATAGCTGGTTTTCCCTTCCTGTCTTTTGGAGAGAGTTTAATTCTGGTTGAAGGTTAACAAATCCTGGCTGAGCCAAGCATTGGAACAATATTTAGTTAGGTAGATTAATGTCTTCTCTACCCTTTTGTATTTCTCTGCTTTCATTCTTTCCACCTCTTTTGTAAATAAAAGATTTATAATTTTCATATATTTAGCCAAACCATTAATTTTAACACTTACAACATGAAATACAGATCTTACCGAGGTCCATTTGAAGTCTCAAAATAATGACGAATTTTGTATAGTAGTTTTTCTGGCAATTTGCTTCTTAGCAAAGGATTAGGACTCAGACTATTTAGAAATATTAAGCCAATGTTTTAACAGATTTGAGTCATCAGTGTGTTTATTTCCATCTATCTAGATACTAATTCATTCCAAGTTTTCTCAACCTGTGCAGTTCTCATCTACATCCTTCCATGTTTTGTCTCCAGAATATTCACCCAATTTGTTGAAGGCTTTCCTCTATATCAGAGAATCTTTACTTTTTTGTGTGTCATGGATTTCCTTGGCAGTCTGGTAAAGCTTATGGACCCCTTCTCAGAAAGATGTCTTAAAATTATTGAAAGTAATGTTACATTTTAATTAGACATTAGTGAAAATAGAGATTTAATTTTCCACCCCATTCATGTCCACAGATCCCCTGAAATCTATCCACAGACCCCCTGAAGGTCTATGGTTTTCAGGATAAAAATCCCTACTCTGATCCTTTTATATTTCAAAGGTACTAATAGAACACTTGCACTTGAACCCTAGTTTCTTCATCTGCAAAATGAAAGTAATATCTCTCTTGCATAGTTATCATGGTGATTAAATGAGAGAAAATACAGAAATGCTTTGAAAAAATTAATTATTATTAGAAAAAATTGGGTTGAAAACAGAGAAAGAACATCAAGACAATTAATAGGAGCCAAAGATAAACACTGATCAAATCTGGATCTTGTCAATTCTTCTAGAAAATCTATAGAATTAACTTCTTTATTTGGCTGGATAAAACTTAATCCCAGGGCTTTAGGTATATCATTGGGGAAAAGGGAACTTAACTAGGCTTAAGATGAGAATCTATTCTCTTTTCTCTTTTGATCCAAAGTCTTCTTCCCAAGTCATGTAATGCTAATGGACAATATAACCCATTTACATCTAATATTACCTCTTTGGGATTTGTTTTTATTGTTCAAGTCTTCTTAGCTGTGCCTCTTTGTGACCCCATTTGGGATTTCCTTGGCAAAGATGCAGGAGTAGTTTGCCATTTCCTTCTTGGGCTTATTTTAGAAATGAGAAAATTGAGGCAAACAGAATTAAATGACTTGCCCAGGGTCACTCAGTTAGTATCTGAGGCCAGATTTGAAATCAGGAATATGAGTCTTCATAACCCCCAAAACACTCTGTCCACTGTGCCACATAGGTGCTGCTGCTCTTTGGGGGCACTTCTTTGTAAAAGATATTTATTTCAAAGGAGTTCAGAAAGCAAAAGGAGAGTAAGCATGAAATCGGAGATAAATGAAATACACGAGAACACTAAATTTCTTCTATTTATATGAATTCATGTTATCTTCTCAATTCACAATGAAAATATCATCTTTACTTAGAATCAAAGTATTTTAGAACTAAAATCTTCCTGAGTAAGGTCATCTTCCTGAGTTCAAATCTGGCTACAGATACTTACTAGGTGCCTAATCCTAGGCAAGTCACTGAATCATGTTTGCCTCAGTTTTCTCATCTCTAAAATGAGATGGAGAAGGAAATAGTAAAGCACTCCAGTATCTTTGCTGAGAAAACCCCAAATAGGGCCATAAAGAGTCAGACACAACTAAACAACAAATACTCTGTGGTGATGCACCTATGACACTCATAAACATAAAACAGCAAGAATAGATTAGAATATATATATATTTTTTTTTAACATAAAGACTTAAAGCTTTATAGTTAGAAAAGATTTTATGGCCATTGATCCAATTCTCTCATTTTATAGGTCAGAAAATAAAGGGCTGGTGAGGTTAAAGAAAGAAATAAGATTTGAATCCAGCTCCTGTGACTTCAAAGTCATGGTAGCATATTTATTGCCTTTTAAAAATTACTCATTTATATATATATATATACATATATATATAATTTCCCCATATATAAATATACATATACATATATATATAATATATGTAATTTTTCCCCATGATGAAGTAAGGGGTACAGAAAACTTTGGTCTTATAGAATCACTTTTTTTTTCCAGAAAGGAAATAAGGAAATGTATGCAAGTGAAAGCAGGGTGGAGTGGTTGGTCTGGGACAGTCTCCACCTCTCTTCTCTCTCTAGGAGGTATGTGTAAGTCAGTCCCTCCCAATAATGGACAACTACAGCTCCTCTATTCTGCAGTACACTGAAACTTCTTCACAGACCCAATCATTTAAGAGATGTCAGATTTGAAACCCAGATTTCCTGGAATCATGGATTCTGATTCTAACAGGACACACTTAACCCTTCATGCTTCTAAGGTAGATTATTTGTTGCCTGCTTTTGTTTTCACATTTTCCTCCCTTCTGTGCGCTTTTATCCGTTATGGCTCCCTTCCTTTTAAAATCAAGCATATCATTTCATTAGGTGTCATTATTAATACACACTAAAGAGCCTGTCAAGTTGCAAAGTGATATAAAAGTCTGAGCTCTCTGAACTGTCACTCATTGATGCCTTTCATTAATAGCAATTGGAGTTGTGGCCATATATCCATAATGGCTTGTTGGAAAAATAATGGGGGAGCAGTCAGTTAGCACAATGGACAGAGCATCAGGATTGGAGTCTAGAGGACCAAGGTCCAACTCCGGCCTCAGATACATTCTAGCTCTGTGACCCTGGGCAGATCACTTAACCCCAATTGCCTAGCCGTTGTCACTCTTCTATCTTAGAATTAATACTAAGACAGAAGGCAAGGATTTCAATTTGTTTTTCTTTCGAAAAAATAATGGGCTGAACTGATGCAGTGACTTGAGCAGAACCAGGCGAATAATTTGTATAATAATAATAGCATTGTCAAGGTAAACCACTTTTTAAGACTTAAGAACTATGATTAATGGATTAATGCTATGACCAGCTGTGACTCCATGGGCCCAGGAATGAGACATGCTATAGTCTTTCTGACAGAAAGGGGATGGATTCGGGGTATAGAAAAAATCATATATATTTTTGGGGCATGACCAATGTAGGAATTTGTTTTAGCTAAAGATTAATATTTATTATAAGAGCCTTGCTTTTTTCTCTTTCTTAATTTTTAATGAAAAACTAATTTATTTAATGAAGAAGAAGGTGGATTGCAGAGAAAAGAAATTCTTCTCCATTAAAAAATACATTAAAAATATGCTAAATGATCATACATGTATATCCCAGATCAAATTATTTACCATCTGAGGGAGGGGGAAGGAAAAAGAAGGAGGAAGACAATTTGGATCTTACGATTTTGGAAAATGTTAAAAATTATTACATGTAATTGGAAAAATTATATGAGCATATAATTTTTAATATGCTAAAGAAAAAAGAAGAGGAATGTGATAATATATTTTCAGGTAGATTCTCTTTGGGGTTATGCTTTGGGGATTTCCAGGTTTACTTCCTAGAAAATATAACTTCCTGTTTGGAAGGAGAAGAAAATCTGAAATCTTCATAAAGCTTTTTGGACACCTAAAAATCAAGGAAAACCAAACTAATTAGCTAATTTTGAAGGATTCATCAATATAGTATGTTCAAAAATTCCTAAAAATGCAGATAAATTTCAAAGGCAATGGGAAATCTTTATAGTCCAACACATTTCCTTTTTTTATTGAATTGAAAGTTATTTGAAAAGGTTTCCTAAACTGAAATATAGATTTCTTTACCCATCCCTACATAAAGCCACTCATAAAGGACATAAAAGTTTTATTACTGAGTGAGTATATACCACGATGCTGCACAGACTTCATTTGAAACCCAATAAAATGATTTATTTATTTTCAAGACTTTGGTTAAAAAGAGATTGCACAAAGGCTTCTATGATGCTGAATTAGCTGATCGTGGGGTTATAGAATTCTGGTAGGTATTAGAGCTAGAAGAGACCTTAGAGGTCATTTATTTCCAATCTCTTCATTTTACAGAAGAGGGAAAAGTTGAAGCCTTGTGAGATAAAGTGGTTTGTCTAAAATTATATAGGTAATAAGTAGAGTCAAACCTGGGTCTTTTGAGACCAAAACCAGAGCTTCAAAACTACATTATGGTAAGTTTCAGATCAAACCAAAAGGAAGGAAAATAGGACAAAACCAGGTAAAATAATATATGAAGAGATTGTATGTATTTTTTAAAAAAAATTTGTGTCAAAGAGAAATCAGCTGTAACAAGAAACTTTTGGCAACCTTTTTGATTAGTCAGTGAAGCACAGGTGGGTTACCTCTATCCAGCTCCTGATGGAGAAGCATTTATTACTGATCAAAGACCTGTAGTCAATAGATATTAAATAAAGGATCCAGTTGGAATGGGTTGAACTGAACTTTATTCCAAGTGATGGTGCTTCAAGGATGAAAATGTGGCGCATTGGAGAAGTGCTGAAAAATAATATTTATTTATTTATTATTAGTTATGTAACATATAATTATATGATATAATTATAATATAAATACAATATATTTATTAATGTATAAATATTAGTTATTGTTTGTTTATTATATAACATTTTAAAATAGTAAATTAGCTTAGTTAATTTAAATTCCAAAATAATAATTTAAATTTTAAAACATTAAATTTATTAGCCTACTGTTATTATCATGGAAAAACATGGGATCCGATTTATATAATAATCATTGTTGATACTGTTCTGATTTTGCTTATTTCACCCTGTCAGACTATAAGTCTTTCTCTAATTCCTGGAATTCTTCCTATTCATTGTTTCTTATGGTATAATAATATTCAATTGCATTCTTTGACCATAGATGAGCACCCCATTTGTTTCTGGATCTTTGCTTCTGGAAAAATGGTGCCATGAATGTTTTGGTGTAAAGGAACTTTTCTGTGTTTTCCTCCCTCTTTAGTAATGGGTTCCCCAAGCTGAAGGATATGGATATTTTGATCCCTTTTTTAAAAAGGATGATTCTGAATTGCTTTCCAGTGTGATTTCACAGCTCTACCGACAGTATATTAATGGGGATTCAAATTATTTTTAAATGCTGATGCAATAGATTCCAGAATGTATCAGAAGAATAAGAAGATAAGATTTATAATACATGAGGAAGAGAGTAAAAGTATACTGCTGCCAAAGTATAAGAATTTATCTAGTGATAGAGTAATATACTATAAGTCTGTTCTCCAAGGACCAGCTCAGCTAAATTCAAAGATCTAATGACCAGATTTACTATTGTTGGATTTGCATGGAGAAAGTTGAGTTTAAATCCTACACTCGATACTTACTAGCTACATGACTCCGGACAAGTCATTTAACCTCTCAGCCTCAGTTTCCTCACCTATAAAATAGGAATAATAGCAATCTTTACTTCTCAAGTTTGTTGTGAAGAACAAATGAAGATATTATATGTAGAATGAATTGTCAACCTAAAGTGCCACAGAAATGCTAGCTGTTATTACTAAAAGATTAGCTATTAGACCTAGAGTCAAAAGGACCTGGGTTCAAATTTGTTCTCAGATACTTCCTAGCTGTGTGACCCTGGGTACACCATTTAACCTTGTTTGACTAGCTCTTGCCCTTCTGTCTTAGAAATGATAATAAAACACAAGATAAGGGTTTTAAAAAAAAAAAAAGATTACTAAGTTTGAAAGAACAGATCCAAGAACCTAGAAGGGATTTTCAAGATCATTTTGTACAATTCCTTCATTTTACACAAAAGGATATTGAAGGTGAAATTGATTTACCCAAAGTCACCCAGGTAGAAAGTGGACGAGCCAGGATTTGGACCCCACTCTGCTGACTCTAAGTCCTGCCCACTTTCTTTCTTTTTTCTTTTTCCAACCCTTACCTTCTGTCTTATTATCAATTTTTAAGACAGAAGATCAATACAGGATAGACAGTTGGGGTTGAATGATTTGCCCAGGGTCACACAGCTAGGAAGTGTCTGAGGTTAGATTTGAACCCAAGAACTCTAGATTTGGCTCTCTATCCACTGAGCCACCTCGCTGCCCCATGTCCAATCTCCAATGCACCATGGCGTGTAGATGCAGAGATACCCACTCTGAAAAAATTACAGATTACTGAAATAAGAATGGTTATGTCTAGAGTATGTCCAGGTTTTTTTTTTCTTTTGCTTCTCATGAAATTTTTCAGTTTCTAGGCTATGCCTTTATATTTTATATAATGACCATAGTGTCATAAAAAGTCCTGCTAAATAGAGTTTCTTATAAATTGTACAGCATTACTTTGTTATGCTTGTTTGGATGGCTGGATGTAGTGGGGGGGGGCAGGGAGAAGTATAAAATATCAGGCATTTAGACTCAAAAAGAAAGGAGTTTTTGTGTGTGTCTCTGGGACTCCTCGTTTGTGTTCCTGGGGATAAGTAAACACTCAACAGCGGTACCTTCATCACTGCTTTGACTAGGAATAGTTTGCCCTTGAGATCAAAGAAAGCTGTAAAAAACAAGAAATAGCAACCTGCTAGATTGCCAAGCTGTACCACCCTTTTGTTTTCATGTAATTAGGCCAAACCGCAGCAACATGCTCTTCTGATATTTGGCAGGAGTGTTAGAGATTTAAATTTATATACCCAGCTCTAATGGGAGATGAAACGTTATCTCCTCCTATTTCTGTCTTATTGCTATTAATCTTCAAATAACTGGCTTTTTCTTGTCCCCATGCCTCAAATTTCCTCTATTTCAAAGCTCACCAATTATCCTCCCTTTCCATATTAAAAAAAATCCTAAAAATTCCATTTCACACATAAAAGGCTTTTTTTTTTGGCCCTGTAAATGGTAGGTATAAGTATGAATGTATCTAAAATGCTATAGCCTGCCCTGACAAAATTATAGATTATTAAAATAAAAGAAATTCTATCTAGGGCATGCTGACTTACTTAATCCTAAAAATCAGGTTCTCACAAAATTTTTCAGTTACAAGAATATGCCTTGATATTTTAAATAATAACCATAGCATTGTAGAAAGCATGTGACTTTGGACAAGTCACGTTGCCTTTCTAGGTCTCAGGATCTTCCTTGATAAAATGATGATTGGATTAGATGACAATGGAAGATCCTTTCCAACCCTAAGTCCCTGATTCTATGATCCTCAATTAGATTATAAATTCCTCCAGGGTAGGTGATGTTTTTTGCTTCTTTTTGCATCCCTAGCACATGGCATAGGGCTTGGCACATAGTAGGTGCTTAATAAATTTTTAATGACTGACATATATATAAGGATATGTTTGCTATAAGAGTTGGTGGTTTTTTTAAAAATTGAAACCCTCATCTTCCATCTTAAAATCAATACTGTGTATTGGTTTCCAGGCAGAAGAGTGGTAAGAGCTGGGCCATGGGGGTGAAGTGAATTTGCCCAGGGTCACACAGCTAAGAAGTGTCTGAGGTCAAATTTGAACCCAGGACATCTCATCTCTAGACTTGGTTCTGAATTAACTGAACTATCTAGCTGCTCCCGTGTATAAAGGGTTTTTGAAATTGTAAGTGCCAACCTTCCTCATGAACATTAAAGAGTTGTTATTGCTTGCTATAGAACCTAAATATGAATGGGCAGATATATTGTAATCCTGTGCCTGGCACATAATAATGAAAATGATGATAATAACTAACATTTATTATATTTTAATTTTTTAAACCCTTACTTTATGTCTTAGTATCAATTCTAAGACAGGTCAAGGGCTAAGCAATGAGAGTTAAGCAATTTGCCCAGAATCTCACAGGTAGGAAGTGTCTGAGACCAGTCTTTCCCCACTCCAGGCTTGGCAATCTATCCACTGTGTTACCTAGTTGCCTGATAATTCACATTTATATAGCATTTGTTTTCTCTCTATCTATATCTATATAGATATAAAAGAAAATATATAGATATAGATACAGATACAGATACAGATACAGATATAGATATAGATATAGATATAGATATAGATATAGATGGATGGATGATGGATAGGCAATTGATCAGTCCATAGAGATAGAGAGATAGATGGATGGATGGATGGACAGGTGGGTGGATAGATGGATGGATGGATAGATAGACAGTTAGACAGATGGCACTTAATACATTTTTAAATTAAATTCTTTAATATTAGTATGCTGAGTTCTTCTATGCCATATAATTAGAATCCTTATGAAAGTTTGCCTCTTCTTAAATGAACATGAGCTATCATTTCATAAAGAATCCCAAGGGAACAAAACAAACAACACCTATGAGTTTACACTTGTGAAAGGGAATGCTTTATTCCCTTTGTCTATTTTGAGTTAACACTTTAGTTAACAATAACTTAAGTACCCCTACTTAGTATCTCACCAGATTGTGAAGATAGGATTAACTCTCCTTTGTCTAATTTTAAATTGAATCAACAAAAGATTGAACACCCTACTTAGTATTAGATGAGAAGCTAGTACATAGAGAATTCACATTCTTAGAAATTCAATCAATCAGTTAACTGTAAACCTTTTTGATTCAATCAGCCAGGAATCTGTGAACTCTTTTGATGAGTATTCACCTCTCCAGAAGGTGAGAAGTGGTTCCCACAAACACTGCCCCCCTGGGCAGTGCTGGGCAATTTGGAAGCTGTGATTGGCCTTTGTGAAAAGGAGAAGGGAAAAGAAGCCAATATAAAAGGCTCTGAGTTTCTGGGGCTAAGGAAGTTGGCTTCAAGAAAGAGTTAGACTTCAAGAAGGAAGTCAGCTTCAAGAAGAAGGTCAAGGAAGAAAATCAGCCTCAGGAGGCACCTTCAGCTCCAGTCATCATCTTGACCTGCTTCTTAGAAGGAACTTGGGTGAGTGGGTAGCTGGCTTTCCCTTCCTGTCTTCTGGAGAGAGTTTAATTCCAGTTGAAGGTCAACAAGTCCTGGATGAGTCAAGCGCCAGAACAATATTTAGTTGGATAGGTTAAATATCTTCTTTTATGTTTTATGCAAAGAACAACAATGAGGAGAGTACAACTTTTGTATTGCTCTACTTTCACTCTTTCCACTTTTGTAAATAAAAACTATTAAAAGTCATTTCAACTTTGAGCAATAATACTTTAGAACGGCTACCATCATCATTATTTATAATTTTCATATATTTTAGTCAAACCATTAATATTTAACACTTATACCTCTTGACCTCCTGGGAAGATCAATTGGCTAGCATTCTAGAAATGCTAATTATTTCTTTTATTATTATTATTTTTTTGCTTTCACCACTAACACCAATTGAGGTCTCATCATCTTTTCCCAATAATAATATCATAGATAAGTATCCATCTGGACTGAAATGGTCCCACAACATCTGATGTTAAAGATAACGACTCCTCATCCTTCTTGTTAGTTAACCTTGAGTAAATGGAAACATTCTAATTTCATATCTTCATTATTCCTAACTACTTTCTGGCTTCAGAGAACCCAAAATGTTTATCTAAAATCAGAAGTAACAGAGAAAACTTTGCTTTCCATCGATTACCTTCCTGAACTCCTGATAAGGAGGAAGTATCTCTATCATATGGGAGAAAAAAAAGAAAGAAAAAAATTCATGGAGTGGTAAAATGGAGTGTTTTATGCAAAAAACAACAATGAGGAGGGTACAACTGCAGAGAGAGAATCCTCTAACCAAGAGAAAAACTACATACATCTCTTGGAACTTCCAGAAACTCCCTTCCTGATAGGAAGAGGTAGGACCTGGGTCCTTTCTCTGCCATTTACTAGTTATGTGTACTTATTTCTCTAAGCCTCAGTTTCTTCATCTGTAACATGGGAATGCTAATAACTGTTCTCTACCTCATGATTGTTATGAAAATCAAATAAGATAACATGAATAAAAGGGGAAAACCATAAAGTAATATATAAATGTGAGCTATTATTACAGGAGTAATCAGGAAATCCCCTGGATCAGCTTCATTTATATTCTTCCAAAGGGCTGATGTTCACACACTTTGGCTCTGTGAGGACACATGCCACATCCCTTTACCAAAGGACATGCATGATTTCCTGTTGGGTATTTATGTATCCCCATGACTGAGGACTCTGCCAAATTGGCAACTGAAACAGGTATGGCTACCCACTCAATGAGCTATAAATAATGAAAAGAAATGACTTCTACTCTCTTTTTGAGATGGTCTCTTTGTTGGGACACAGAAACCCATCTCTATCTCTACGAGGAGAGGAGATTTTTCTCCCTTGTCCCACCTTCTAATACAGTAGCAATGAAAATATGGCAGTCAGAACATGAATGTGCTTGCTTAGGTGAAGCTCTCAGGTTCACTAAACCTTCAAAAGTCCCTGGATGCTGCTTTTTTTAACCCTTACCTCTTAGAATCAATACCTATGTATTGGTTCCAAGACAGAGGAGCAGTAAGGGGGTACACAATGGGGGTTAGGTGACTTGCCCAGGGTCACACAGCTAGGAAGTGTCTGAGTTCAGATTTGAACCTAGGACCTCCCAACTTTGGGGCTGGCTCTCAATCCACTGAGCCACCTGGATTCCCTCTCTCTGGCTGCTTCTTCTGTTTTACATTTCTTTCTCTGAGCACAAGTGATCAAATATTAATCTTGATATGAATATTTCTAGCCTTTACCTTGAGAGGTCAAGAGTTCCTTGAGTTAGGCTCTGTAGTCCAAAAGAGGTAATTTTTGCAACCACTTCTTGAAAGGGGGGATGACCACTAACTACCAGGAAAATTCTGCAATTAAATACATTTAAAAAGCCCAAGCTCTCCTGACCTACCAGCAGATCTAGATCTTGTCAGTTACTTAGACAGTATAGATCCAAGATGAATGTCAAATTCCACTTGAGAAATCCTACAAAGTTGCCATCCTGAGAGAATATGTTAAGTAACGAATTATTGTTTCATGTTTTAAATATTTGTTAATAGATACTTATGAGTCTTGTTTTGTGTTTTAAATTTTCTTTTATGCTTGAAGAAATAAGTAACTGTTCTATATCTGATATCTCCTTTGAACCTTGATTACCTTTTCTAGAAAGGAGCCTGTTAATCCTTTTTGGACCTTAGGCATGAATCATGCTTAAGTTTTGTTTTATACATTTTCCCTAGAGTTCTGTTTCAAGTTGGGGGCATAATGAGTCAGGGGGAATGAGAAAAGTTTGATTCCCTTTCTTTGGGGATCAGGCTCCTGTAGGACCAAACTTGGTCCATGAGAATCCAGAGCCACAACCTTTTGGGGAAAGGGCATTTACTTGGGTGGCTGAGGCAGAGTGGGTTTGGGCCATTTCAAAACAGAAGCAGACTTAAAAAGAGACCAGTCACCAAACGCTTCTCATTCACAGTAGTGCCCAGAGTGGTTAGCTATTACTGGATCAGTTGACAGTATTCTTTGATGCAGTCTTTAGTCACAGGGATGTGCAATCTACTTACTTGGAACTTTTGATGATAAATATTCTTCAGGAAGAAGCCAGAGTATGAGTACCTCTCCACAGAATAAAAGTTTGTGCATGCCCAGATCAATGAGAGATGCTCCAGTCCTTAAAATCAGAGGGTGTCTCTGCCATTACACTGGAAGAATGTCAATGATCTCCAATAATGAAGGAGTTTGATTTTCCTACCAGATTAAGCATAAATGAATGCTGAATTTGAGTTTCCTGCATATGAAAATTTCCCCACAGGTTCAAGTAGCAGAACTTGAAATTAATTATGGAAAGTGTTTCTAGATATCTATCAGAAGGACCAATTGATTGAAATAATTCTTACGCATGTTATCTAACACAGGCAGTGACTTGTACAAATGCTGACTACTATAAAAACAGCTGCAGGGAGTGGAGAGACATAAGGTAGTGTGTTAGAGGGTGGTGGATCTCATATTTGATAAATGGGAAAAACTTGTTTGACATAGTAATGATTAAAGGTGTTATCCTCTATGCCACTTAGAAGGCATCCAGTACATAAAACATGCCTGAAGGACTTGGTAAGGGACAAGTTACATTTCATTCAAAGAAGAATTATGAAATGTTTGGTATATTCAGGGCCAGAAGCTCAGCAGCCAGGGTGACAATTTGACACTGATTAAGGGTAGTCCATTTGGTTGGACATCTCCTATGAGAAGGAAATGAGTCCAAGGGAATCAAATCTCATTACCACTTGATTTTCATTTCTCATTTGAAAAATAGAATTTAGAGAGGTTCAAGGACCTCAAAACAAGAGACTTCTTATGTCTGAATGTATGTGTTTTTAATAAAAGCACCCCTACAGCAGAAAAAATAAAATATATCCACTCTAAAGCAGTTATGTCACTCTGGCAATGTAAGGACAGGTGAATGAGAGAGATGGGAGAGATGGGGAGGAGAGGGAGAGGGAGAGAGGGAGACAGAGACAAAGAGAGGGAATGAGAAAGAGAAAGAGGGAGGGAGGAGGGGGAAATAACATATAAATCATCATTATTGTTAAGACATATTAATAAAAAGTGAGCCATAGGAAGAGCTTCAGGCAGGATAAGGGTGGAGGAACTGACAGCTGCATTTGCTAATTGCTACTGAAACTTTGGCTTTGCTTTTACTGCAGCTGGTTGGCTTGCTGGGAGTTTTTCCCAGCACCAAGCTCAGACTTCATCAGACCTTTTAAGAGCAGGTATATATCACTATTACATCTAAGACCATAATCATTCATGAATACTCCCTATTTATTACATGTGGGATCTCTAACACACATAGGGTTTCTATATCTATCTACATCTTGAGGACTCATCTGGGATTTGATTCCAGATGAGAAGTTATTGGAATTAATGCTAAGCACTTAATCCTCTTTAGGATGCTTTGTGCCTGTCTTTGTTTCATCTAAGGTGTTTCTTTCTTTCTTTTTTTTTAAACCTAGTTTGCTTGTCTTATCATCAAGTGAATTCAGACCTCCATCTGGATTATCCTATGAACTGGCAGAAATCCATTGGAGAAAGGTATGAGATGCTCCAGGGATTGGATGAAGCCATGGAAAAATTTTCATCTAAGACAGTTTAGTTTCTTAACTAGGAATGAGGGTGTGTGTCTTAGTCGATACCAGGTCCATATCCTTGTTGGGAGAGCTCTACATATTAGAGAGCTCACTTTGGATGGGAATTTCCTTCTGAGAGTAGAAATTAATTTTTCCTTTTCCCTTACTTATTATATTTCCTTGTATTTATTTTCCTATTTATTTTAAATCCTTGGCTTACTAAAACTACAGTGCTTTGACAGAATTTAAAGTATAGTTTAACTGAAATTAGAGCTTGGAATATAGTAGGTACTTAACATTTTTTTAATTGACTAACTCATTACATTTACTTTTAATTTTTATCCTTTCCCAATTTATTTGGGTTGATACAGGATGTTAAAAGTACTAGGCATTGAGAAATCTGTGAAATATTTGTTGAATTTACATCCCAATTTTTTGAGCTCTCCAACACATAATACAGTGCTTGGCACATAGTAAAGACTTAATAAATGCTTATTGACTACCTACTTGATTGTACAACCTTATTTGTGAGATTATTGTCACCTTTAATTCCATCAGCAACAGTAGGTCTGTGCCCTCATGAAAAACTGGTGGTTTGGTAACAACCCTGGACAAGTCACTTGACCCCAATTGCCTAGCCCTCATCTCTCTTCTGCATTGGAATCAATACTTAATATCGATTCTTGGCAGAAGGTAAAGGTTTAAAAAAAAAAGAACAAAAAAAGAACTATGCCACCTTAACTTTGTTGAGACTATCTAGGGCAAGGAACTATAGAAAACAATCAAAAGGATAATGCTTGAGACTCTACAGAGGTCTATCCAGAATCAAGAATATGGGCCAAGGCATTCAAAGCAACCAGTTGATTTGTTAAGACAGCAAGTATTAACTGAGGGGAAGAGCTTAGGAGGAGGCATCCCATGGAATATGTATGAGAATGAGCTTACATCCCTTCAAAAGGGCTACATGTGCTCTGGCCCTTTGTTAAAAAATGTTTGGTTAAAAATTGGAAAATGAGAGAGTGTTTGTGGAATGACTGAACAAATTGTGGTATATGATGGTGATGGAATACTATTGTGCTAAAAGGAATGATGAACTGGAGGAATTCCATGTGAACTGGAAGAACCTCCATGAACTGATGTGGAGTGAAATAAGCAGAACCAGGAGAACATTGTACACAGAAAGTGAACATTGTGGGACAATCAAATGTAATGGACTTTGCTACTAAAAATAATGCAATGATCCAGGACCACACTGAGGGACTTATGAGAAAGGATGCTATCCACAGTTAGAGAAAGGATTGTGGGAGTAGAAATGCAGAAGAAAAACATATGATTTATCACTTGTTTATATGGATATTGGATGTGGGGTTTTGGTTTTTAAAAGATTACTCTATTACAAAAATGAATAATATGGAAATACAAATAGATATCAAGAGACAACACATGTATAACCCAGTGGAATTGCTTGTTTGCTCTGGGAGGGGGGAGGGAAGAGGGGAAGGGAAAAACATGAATCATGTAACCATGGAAAAATACTTTTAAAATATTTTTAGAAATTTAAAGTTATAAAAACAAGTTTGGTCATCCCTGTCCCATGGCAAGTCAGGGGTAGGTAGAAGCTGGACCAAAGAAAATTCGAAATCAAAGCAAGAAAAACTACCCACCTATCAGTAGGCTTTAAAGGGAAAGGACAAGTCTTCTCACTCTTCTTTTTAAGTACTACACTTAGAATTTTCTTTTTATTTTTTAAACCCTTACCTTCTCTCTTAGAATTGATAATAAATATCAGTTTGAAAGCAAAAGAGTGGTAAGGTCTAGGCAATTAGGGTTAAGTGACTTACCCAGGGTCACACAGCTAGGAAGTATCTAAGGATGATTTTGAACCAGTATCTCCCATCTCCTGACCTGATTCTCTATCCACTGAGCCACTAGCTATCCCTGCACTTGGGATTTTTATAGCATTCTCTACCCCTCAATTCCTAGCAGTAGCTATGGTGACTGCATAGACAGAGCAGTGAGAACATTTGCCTAGTTGACCCTGAACTTGGGATTTCAGACCCTGGCTGCTTGGTCTTTCTTTTTTTCAGCACAGTGACTAATCCTCAATCCTGAGATGGATAACTCTAACCTTGGTGACTCTGTTGGGATCTGGAAATCTGGTGAACCACAGAGCCAAGGGAAGGTGATTTCTGCAACATGATGTTCCTCAGAGGAGAAGGTGCTCTACTACCAGAAGGATTTTGCAATTGAATGGTTTAAGCCCAAACCATGCTTTGGTTTGTCTGGAGAATGGAACTTTGAGATTTGTTGAGGCAATGCAGATCTATGTGAATGTGAAATATCTATTCAGTAGTCCCACAAAGCCCCCATAAAAGTCTTTGCTTTCCAGGGAAAGAGGTCATAGATTTATGTTTTGTATTTTTTACTAAGTGCTTATGAATCTGGGGAAGGAAATTAAAGTTCTCTTATACCTGGTATCTACTACTTTGTACATTGAGTATCTTTATTAATCCCTTTTCTGAAGATACTAGACATGAGCCATACCTAAGCTTTCTTTAAGAATTTTCCTGGGAAAAGTTCCTCAGTGGTGAGAGAAATGAGCCACAGAGTATGAAAGAAAGACCTGATTTCCCTGATTTCAGGACCAAGCACCTATGAGGACTGAACTTTGCCCACTTGAACTTGGGAATCTTTGTGGAAAAGAATTCATCCCATTGGCCCATAGGCAAAATAATATTTTAACTTAAAGAGGAAACATGATGCCAAAAATGAATAGAAAGAGTGTTTCAGAACTGAAAGTAAAAACAATCCAGAATATTCCTAGCATCTACCAAGCTTTTTGCAGCTTATTGAACACAAATGATGTTTTCCTTAGTTCTTTTTAAGTCAAATCATATTTAAAGTGTCCTAGAGGAGGCTGTGATTGCAAATCCTCTTATAAGGTAAACAATTACTTGCTTTCTTGGCTTTGGTGTAATTCTGGATTTTCATTTAGCAAGGTTATTATTTAAAGGGAAGTGTGTCCATACCAGGATGTGCCCAGTCTAGGGTGACACCACTAAAACATGACATGGAGAATATATTTTCTGACAAATGTCAGGATCTAAAAGGAAAGCCCCCAGAACTAAACACTGCAAATTTGACTGATCTCCAAGTGTTTCTCTGCTTTCAATGTGCATCAAGGGTACCCAGGTGGCTCAGTGGATAGAGTACCAGGCCTAGAGACAGGAGGCCCTGGGTTCAGATCTGACCTAAGATACTTCCTAGCTGTGTGACCCTGGGCAAGTCACTTAACCCCAACTACCTAGCTCTTACCTCTCTTCAGCCTTGGAACTGATACACAGTAATGATTCTAAGACAGAAGGTAAAGTTTTTTTTAAAGTGCATCAGCCTGGTTGTAGTGGAGCACTCTGGAGAATAGAGACAAAGTCTTGTCTCCTCAAGGACTGTTTCTATACTTTGCAACACAGAGAGGTTGAAGAGAACCCAACAAGCACCACTGCAATGTAGAGTTACTATTGTAAAGACAGTATCTTGTCCTGATTGGGGCAGGGTTTTTTCCCCCTCCATCTCTTCTAATATAAAATATGATTTATGTTTTATGGAGATGTTGATGCCTTAGTTTTTTGAAACCCTTTTAACTGTTGAGACAGAAAATAATAGCTCCTACTTGAAAAGGCTGTAGTTTCATTTCATTTTTTAAGCTTTTATCTAAACTAAAATAGTTAGGGGCATACCAGAATAAAGTGTTTGGAGAGGGGAAGTAAGAAAGTAAGAGGTAAAGTAAGAAAAGGAGCAGAGAAACAATGAAATAAAGAAAAGTGAAACCTCTGGCTTCCAATTTCCTATAGCTGTCTCTTTCTTTTGGTGTCTCTTTCTTTTGGTGTCTTTTTGTCTAGACTTGCTTGTCATATTCAGAGCAAGAATTCACCTTCATTCTAATATAGCTCCCAACACAAAGTTGCTCTTCCCAAAAGAAGTTTATAAATAGTATGAATAATAATAATAATATGCCATTCAAAAATACCCTGGCACATCATACTTTTCTTTTTTTTTCATTATGAGCTTGACCAACAATCAGCAAAAATGAAAATTTAATTATCCAAAGAGGAGCAGAAAAAGAAGATTGGTTATGACCTTGAAACTCTACTGCATAAACTGTGAGCTTCCATTACACCTTTGTAGTGAAAGGGATTGTCTATGACGTGGCTTGCAGGAAAATCAAGAATAGACATCTCTAGGGTCTCCTACTCCATACCTTTCTCCAAGGGAAGCTAATTCCTGTCAGGCGAGGAAGCAGGAGGTTGGGTTTGTAGATCAGCTTCTCTATTCTCCTCAGAAAGAGAGGCTGTCCGTCTAGCATAATATCCACCTGCTCTCTTTAATATTACTAGTCTAATTTGGGGGTTTGGTTTTAAAAGATGACTCTATTAGAAAAATGAATATTATGGAAATGGGTTCTGAGTAACAATACATATATAACCCAATGGAATTGCTCATCAGCTCCAGGATGGAGAAGGAAGAGGAGGGGGAGACAACATGAATCATGTAACCATGGAAAACGTATGTGTAAATTTGTTACAGGATAAATTTGTTACAGGAATAAAATAAAGAAAAAAATTTTAAAAATATTATTAGTCTAAGGGATGTAGTTGTAAAGTTCATGTTAAACTCTTGATTATTATTCTATGATGGGGATAGGAAAATTTCCAAGCTTTATATCCAAGGCTTGACTTCTTTCCTACTAAGGAACAATTCCACGTTGAAAACATATATAGCTAATAGCAAAACAACAACAATAGTTTATCTGAGTTAATAACAAAACAGAAATCAGATAATATATATACACTTATATATAAATATATATATATGAGCATATATACCAGAGAATAGAGATTAAAGGCCAATTATGAATAAAGCAACTCAGTTCAATCAAAAGAGTTACAGAGTTTACCTGAGTGGAAATTCCTTAAAGTCCCTAGTGTAGCAAGCTAGGAATAAGGACTGAATGGAGATTGCTAGCTCCTTTCATAATGGCTTCTTCTCAGAGTCTTTTTCTCTCTTTAGCAACCTGAAAAAAGAGTGGCTTTATACAGGTCTTCTCTCTTGAGTATGGAAGCTGTAAGTATCAGAAGTTTAACAAAAGTAGAGAATAAAAAGATCTCTACTCTCTTCCACTCCACTCCACCCCTTATGTAGGCACAAGGCACCAGTCTCTACCAATGAAGACAATTCCATACTAATGTGGTTTGGACTCAAGTTATATGTAAATTTTTTAAACTTTATTTTAAATTTAATATGTCCTAACTCTATTCTGCTTGTCTTTGTCACCTGCTCAACTTCCTTCTGCTCTCTTCTGTAAATTTTTAAATGATTGGTTGATGCACTTTCCTGTTTCTTCTACTGTTCCAATTGAATCACTGTTGCTACTCCTCTGTTTTCTTCCTTAACTACCCTGAAAATTCCCTTATATATAGATTGATTCTTTGGGGTTCCCTTTGTATGCCATCATATCATCTGCAAAATGATAGTTTAGTTTCCTCTTTATCTATTTGGATTTCTTCAATTTCTTTTTTCCCCTCTTATTTCTATTGCTAATATTTCTTGTACAATATTAAATAGTAGTGATGATAATGGGCATCCTTGCATCATCTCTGATCTTATTGGGAAGGGTTGCAATTTGTCCCCATTATGGACAATGTTTGCCGTTGGTTTCAGATAGGTGCCCTTTATCATTTCAAGGAAAGCTTCTTTTGTTCCAGTGTTCTCTAATATTTTTATAATGAATGGGTGTTGAATTTTGTCAAAACCTTTTCCTGCATATATTGGGATAATCATATGATTTCTGTTGGTTTTGTTATTGATATGGTCAATTATGCTTATAGTTTTCCTAATATTGAACCATCCCTGCATTCCTGATATTAAATCTACCTGGTGTATATGATCCTTGTGATATAATGTTGTAATCTCCTTGCAAGTATTTTATTTAAAATTTTTTCATCAATATTCATTAGGGAGATGATCCAAAGCCATGTTGGCAAACCTATGGTACATGTTCTGGAGGGGGCTGCTCCCTTCCCCCTCTCCACTGTGCCTGAGGACATTTTTTCACATCACCTTCCCCTCAGCCCAGCAACCCAAAGGGAGCACTTCCTCCCTCCCCTGTCTTGGGTAAGTGGGTGACTTACAGGCAGCATGTGGGAACAGTTTGGTCACTCAGTCTCTAAAAGGTTCTCCATCACTGGTCTATAGTTTTCTTTCTCTGTTTTAATTCTTCCTGGTTTAAGTATCAATACCATATTTGTATTACATAAGGAATTTGAAAGAATTCTTTCTTCTCCTGTTTTTCTATGTAATTTATGTAGCAATAGAATGAACTGTTCTTTGAATGTTTGGTAGAATTTATTTGTGAATCTATCTGGCCCAGGGGCCTTTTTCTTGGGAATTCTTTGATGGTTGTTCAATTTCTTTTTCTGTGATGGGATTGTTTAAGTATTCTATTTCCTTTTTTGTTAATGTTTTGTTACTTTGTATGTATTCATCTTTTTCACTTAGATTGTCAGGTTTATTGAAAGTCCTTTAAAATAAATAGCTGGAATCAAATAAGGCAAATCCATAGTCTGACATCTGATAACATCTCTTTCTCCACCTTTACTCTGTCCATTCTATCAGGAGATGAGAAGTATGATTCATTATCAGTCTAGAATTGTGATTGATGATTGCAGTGATTACAGTTACTTTACATTATTGTATTATAATCTTTATATAAAATATTTTCTTCATTCTGCTCATTTCATTTTGTAGCAGTTGATTCTAGCCTTCCCCTGTTTCTCTGAATTGATTCTTTCATGATTTCTAATGGCATAGTATTCCATTCCATTCATATTTTTTTAGCCTTATCCAATCATTTGCCAAGTTTTCTTGATATTAACTCCACAAAATCTCTCTTCTCTTTCTTCTACATACATAGTCATTACCCTAGTTCATGCCCTACTATTTTCTTGCCTTGACTGTTATAATAGTCTCCCTCAAATAGGGAAATTTAACTAGCAGGTAAATTTAGATGAGTTTCATCTTTGACAACTTGAGTTTAAGATGCCTACAAGGCATTAAGAACTTTGAATTGGGGGATGGCAGACCTGACTAACAGGGGATCCAACTGAAAGCTAATGAGACAAGGGGCAGCTGGGTAGCTCAGTGGAGTGAGAGTCAGGCCTAGAGACAGGAGGTCCTAGGTTCAAACCCGGCCTCAGCCACTTCCCAGCTGTGTGACCCTGGGCAAGTCACTTGACCCTCATTGCCCACCCTTACCAATCTTCCACCTATGAGACAATACACCGAAGTACAAGGGTTTAAAAAAAAATGAAAGAAGAAAGCTAATGAGACAGAGTCTATCAGGGAGCAGTATCAAGAAAACTAAGCAAATGATTAGGAATTAGGGTAAGAAAAAGTAAGGATAGCAAGGTTAGAAACTGGGGCAGTTGGGTTTTGAGTTTTAATGACTCTAAAGCTTTGAGGATCTTCTCCAGACTCTGTTCATAACTCAGTTACACAAATACAAATTCCTCGTCTGTGAACTTGCCAGTGTTGTCCTTCTCTGAGGCCATTTTTACCATCATTAGTGAAGGAACCTTTATCATAGATACTATACTTCTGCCTTCTTGAAATCTTTATACCTTCCCATTGCATTATGGATCAAGTCCAGGGAAGTCTTTCTTTAAAGTACTGAAAACTGACTTCCCTTATCTCAAAATCATTAACAGAAATTTATTGAGTCTCTACTATTTACATAGTAGAGATCAGCAAAGTGGCCCAGTGGCTAGAGTGCCCAGCCTACAGTCAGAAAAACTCATTTTCCTAAGTCCAAATCTGACCTCAAATATTATGTGACCCTGAGCAAGTCCTTAACCCTGTTTGCCTCAGTTTCCTCATCTGTAAAATGAACTGAAGAAGGAAATAACAAATCTCTCTAGAGTCTTTGCCAAGAAAACCCCAAATAAGATCACAAAGAGTATGATACAACTGAAAAATGACTAAACAGCAAACAACTATATATGGTAATCAATGCATTCCTATTTATGTTAATTATGTACTCAGTGTCTCCTTTTCCCCATTTATTCTATTCAACTTTAAAACCTTCTGAAGAGCTGTGCTATACCAATATAATTCTCCTTTCCACTCAAATGGAACAAATCAAAAGCTGGAATTAAGGTTTCCAGGAGAAAGATCAACAATCTCAGATATGCAGATGAATACCACTCTCATGTTAGAAAATGAAGAAGAATCAAGAAGCTTCTTGAGGAAGGTGAAAGAGGAAAATGTAAAAGCTGCCTTGAAGCTTAATATTAAAAAAAAACACCCTATATCCATGGCAACTGACCCCATCACTTTTGGCAAATAAAAGGAGAAAAAAATGGAAGCAGTATCAGATTTTATATTCTTAAGCTCAAAGATGGTGGTGGTAGATGGAGAATATAGCCATGAAATTAAAAGATACTTGTTCCTTGGAAAGAAAGCTATTGCAAATCTGGACAGCTATTGAAAAGCATTATCTTGCTGACAAAGGTCCATATAGTCAAAGTTCTGTTTTTTTCAGGAGCGATGAAGAGTTGGACTAAAAGGAAAACTGGGCTCTGCAGAATCAACATTTTTGAAATGTGGTGCCCAAAAAGACTTCTGAGAGTCCTTTAGACATCCAGGAGATCAGATCAGTCAATACTTAAAGAAATTAATTCAGACTGCTCACTTAGTCAAATACTGAAGTTGAGCCTTAAATGCTTTGGCCACATAGTGAGGAGAAAGGACTCAATGGCAAAGACCCTGATGCTGAGAAATATCAAAGTCAAAGGAAAAGGGGATGCCAGAGGACGAGGCGATAGTGCCTTAAGAGCAGTAAGCATGAGCTTGGACAGACTTTGGAAGATGAAAGGGCCTGGCATGCCATGGCCATTGGGTCATGAAGAATCAGACACAACTGAATGACTGAACAACAACTATTATATCCCCTGTAGAAGTAGCATAGTGCTTTGCATAGATGATATTTAATAAATGCCAATTAATTTGAATTATATGGATTCCACCTACCAATATGAGGAGCTTGCCCTTGATATTTTTTTATATATCCTGCACTTAGCAGGGCATGGTAAAAGGCTTAACAAATGTTTGTTGAATTAAAGAAAATTTGAAGAAAATTGAAAAGGAACAAAAAAAAAACCACACACACAAATCAAGTGAATCAAATTAAAGTTAGTTGAATCTAATATTATAAGAATATTTCTCTGATCCTTTCCTGTACATACTTAATCATATTCTCTTGTCTTTATGGCTTTTATGCTTATACATAGAAGTTAATGGATGGGATATTAAAGGAGAAATCTAAAGGTCTTTGTTGAGATTTTAATTCTATTAAATGACTAGTCTTTTAAGGCATTTAACATGAGACTGGGTTTCCTCATCTGTAAAATGAGGATAATGACACCTGCCTAGCTTTCAGAGTGATTGTGAGGTTCAAATGAAATAATGTGTTTTGTAAAGGGTCATATTTTTCTTTTTTTATTTAAACCCTTGCCTTCTGTCTTAGAATTAATGCTGTGTATTGGTTCTAAGGCAGAAGAGTGGTAAGGGCTAGGCAATGGGTGTCAAGTGACTTGCCCAGGGTCACACAGCTGGGAAGTGTCTGAGGACAGATTTGAACTTAGGACCTCCCATCTCTAGGCCTGGCTCTCAATCCACTGAGCTACCCAGCTGCCCCCAGTAAGTGTCATTTTCATCATCATAAAGATTATTTCCATGTATTTTTTTTCCCAGAGAAGAGAAGCAATTTATTCACGGTAACAGGGGTAGAAATTGTCAGATCTAGAATTGAATCCTAGGTCCTCTGACTCTATATCCATTTCTCTTTCCACTGTACATTGTCCTTAGATTTTTTTCTGGCTTTCTTGGATTCTCAGATGGTATGGAATACACTCAATTTCCATGTATTTTAAACATATAAGGTCCTAGAGAATAGATATTAGTCAGTCACATGGAGTTATCTTTGTCAACAACAGAGCATAGGACCATACACAATGAGGGATATTATAAATGCTTCGATGATGGGGATGTTAATGGTATTTAAAGTCTGGCATTCTAAATTTTAGAATATTCTATCTGTAGGCATAATTTTTAAAATTATAGGGTCTAGGAAAAGGATTGGTATCCTTTACTGTGATACTTTGCCTTGGTAGTATTACAGCTGCAAAGTCAACACCATCCACATTTCACCCTCACACCCTTCCCACAAAGTTTCTGAATAACAAAATTCTGGTTTTTCCAGTTAATAACCAAGAGCTCCAACTCTTGAATAAATGACATTAACTCAAATATAATGCTCATCTAATCTTAGATAATCCCTCTAAATGATCTCACATTAGTCTTTCATTATAACTTAATTGCAATCACACAAAGATGGCATTTGCCTTTATACCCAGCTCTCTGAAATAGTCATCTTTTCTAACCTTTCCCAGGCAATTTTTCTCTAAAGCCCAGGGGATTTTCCTTTCTTAATGATTATTTCTCCCTACTTTGCCTGTAAAAAAAATAATAAAATCAATGTAAAAGGTAGCAGATCACAAGCAAAATGTGCTAAGTTGGAGAAGAAACACTTTTTTATGGATTCCCAGGCTCCACAGAAGTGGTCAAAATGTTAATAATTCCTATCTTTTGCATATGTTCTATACAGCTCCAATAGTGTGAAATCCACTGTATCCTTTATAATGATATTAATATCAGATACTTATGTAATGTTGTGATCCAGAATTTCAAACTGCCTAGATGGAAACTTCCTTCTTTTATCTGTTCCAGCCCTCTAATTCCCATCTACCTCAGTCCTACTCTTCAAGAGTTTCCATCCAGCTTTCCCCACTTCTTCCATTGTGCTCTCTAGAACTCCTTTTCTTTCCTTAACAAACTTCCCGTCATCCTCCACTTCATCCTCTCTCACTTGTAACATCTTTATGCACTCATGGAAACCTGATATTCCTGAGGACACTCTTTGGCCATCCTCTCTGATTCTGGGTCACTTTTCTCATGTCCTGTCTCATCCCCAATCCCCCAAAACAGAGTTGTTAGACAACCTGGTTTCCCATTCTTCCTCCTAGACCTCTCTCTTCAAGGAATCTTTGAGGTTCCTTCTAGACATCTATATCTGGAATCTAAAAAGGAGGCAGTTGAGAGTCTACTTTTTAACTTTCTTGAGGTGGGTCGCAGCACCAGTGTTTCAAGGTAGGAAAGGTTAATGATCAGGTAGAAAAGGTTAATGTTCTTATCTAGGCAACAGTCAATTTTTTTTAATTGCCATTAACCCATTTCCCAAGAAAAGACTTGGCTGTCGTTCTACTCACTTGGCTAAAGAGAAAAGTCTAGACAGGGTTTTAGGTTGGAGAAATATTAATTCTCAATATTGCTGGAGAAACTAAAAAAGAAGTTTTTTATATACTTCTGCACATCTCAATTCCATTTTCCTAATTAACATCATTTACATTTTATTAGGCGTATCTATTCAAAAATGGAGCAAAACCAAAAGCACCCTCACCCCTCTTTGATCTTGGTTTCTGGGGGAGAATAGTCTCAGACTTAGCATTGTTCCTACATATCATTAGTTCCACCAAATTTAGTCCTAAATTCAGCATCAATGCCAGGCAGATTCTCACCTCAATTATTTCAGTTCACTCGTCAATCTTTAAACCACTCATGCAGGGCTGACTGCACAACCTAGTGTGGACTCTCAAATCTTGGACTGCCGGAGCCTTGATCTCTTGACTTTGTAAAACACACCTAAACTGAGCAAAAAACAAGCTAAAAATAATAGGCAAAGCTTTGGCGCTGGGATCAAGTATAACTTCATCTTTATCTTTTTTAAATTCTAATTTTGTGTTTTAGAAGGTATTATAATTATTAGTGTAGTAATGCATGTAATTTATAAATAAGAAAATTAACTTATCTTGTTGGGAGGTGCTCAAAAATTTTTAACTGATAAGAGCATGAGATCAAAAAAAGTTTGGAGACCAGTAAATAGAGAAGACAAGCACCCCGGCCCCTCTGAGCCAAACGAGAGTTCTGTATATATTGTTCCCCATGCAATTTAGTAGTGATTTTGACTGATTTCCCTTTCTGTTATACCTTCCTAGATTTTGTAGCTGCTATATAGCAAATTTATCTTGTATGTGGATTTATTTTGTATCCTGATGCTTCACCCAAGCTATTGTCTGGATTTGGTTCTTTGCTGATTTCCTAGGATTTTTTAAAGAAACCATCATTTCTTCAACAAATATGGATAGTTTTGTCTCTTTGTCTTTTTGCTTACTTTCCTTTTCTTTCTCTTGTCTCATTCATCTTGATAATGTAAAGCAATCCTTTTTGTTGTGGTGGTTGTTCAATCATTTTCAGTCATGCTTACCAGTGAATAAAATGTTCACAAAGAAAAGGGAAGTACCTTGCCTCAGCATTTCTACAACTGTTTTAAATAGCATCTGAGAAAGGAGGCTGTCTTCTCTATGTAACACACAACCAATTACTTTCATAAACTCTTAAACACAGTCTATTCAGAATTGGATTTTTAAATACCAGAGTTCATTTACAATTCCAGGAGACTGAAGTAAATTTGGTTTGGATTTTTTTCCAGTTTTAAAAATTATATATTTAGTAGCCACCATCACCATCAAAAACCATTTAAAACAAATGCATAGAAAACTTTCATGCAAAACCTCAAACCCCATGTTGTTTACATATTTAAAATATGTAAATTATATATATGTATATATATGTATATATATATACATATATGTCCTAATGTAAAGATCCTCTGCTTGTGAAGTTTCCTTTGGATTTGTTTTGCTTTGATACTTTTCCTCTTGATTTTTTTTTCCACATTATTTTAAAAAACATAATTATGGTCTGTATTATTCTTATCCTCTTTTCTTCTCTTTTCATCTTTTCATATATTTCCCTTATTTGCTTTATATTTTTAAGATTTTTCATTTCTAATAACAATATAATCTACTACATTCAAATATCACAATCTATTCAGCTATCTCTCCCAATTCCAATAATTTGTCTTATTTCCAGGTATTTTGTCATTATAAACCAAGCTTTCATGAATATTTTTAAACATGTACAGCTTTTAACCACCTCAACAATGCCCTAAGGGACTAATCCTAGTAATGGGATCCCTAGGTCAATGAGTATGAAAAGCTTTATTGCTCTTAATACATTTCCATCTTATTTTCTGAAAAAAAAATTCACAGCTGCTCTAGCAACATAATATTAGGCCCGTTTTTTCCATGTTTTCATCAGCATTAATTTGATCAATTTAACCTGTCTGGTTTTCAGTTAACATATGTTACTAGGGCCATATTTAACCTCATTGGTCCTTAGGTAGCAGACACAAGCTCCTGCCAGGAACATACTCTTTCCCAAACCAAGTCTTTCTAGCTCTGTGAAATTAATATAAATTTTACACCTCTTTCCTTTTAAAAAGGAAAGTTTTGAAAATCCACACAGTTTGATTGGGCCCCCAAATGTACTATGGGAGCCCCACAGTTTGATTGGGCCCCCAAATGTACTATGGGAGGATGCCAGAGTCCTTATGGCTCCCTGGCCCCCTTGAAGAAGCTTGCCTCTGATCCTACATGACTCCTGGAGCCTCTTAACTGGACTGAGTCAAATCTGTACAACCAGGAAGACCTAGAAGGAGTAATATTACCAGAGTTATATTAGGGATTGAGGAAGCTAGGTGACCAACCAGTTGATTATGCGCCTTTTCTTTCTCCAACCCACTTTCACAATCTAATAAGTAATTATAAATTAATATACAGTCTTCAGAAAATTTTAATCCTAACACAGCTTGGACATACCCAGTGAGACTTTTGTTCCAATGCCACAACCCCTCAGGAATGCAGGATTATCTCCATAGTATGGTGGATGTTAAAGTAAGACTTTTGCAGAATATTTATGCTCTCTAAACCATTTTCCTACCAGAAACCATGTTTGGATTGTGTGTATGCTAAGGCTTAGATTTGCTACTAGCCTTATGCAGGGGAGTGTGGGCTCTCCAGATAGTTATCATATTTAACTTATCTCAGGTTCTAGTCATCTCCTTTCTTGTTTAATTTTAGGTTAGATTTATCCAGTTCTGAGAGGGGAAAATTAAAGTCTCCTGCTACTATTATTTTGTTATCTATTTCCATGTATACTTCATTGAGTTTTTCCTTTAAAATCTAGATGCTATGATATGACCCTTTTGTGCATACAGGTCTAATATTGATAATGCTTCATTATCCATAGTCCCCCCAACACAATATAGTTATCCTATTCATTCCTTCTAGTTATATCCATTTTAGCCTCAACTCTATCAGAGATCATCACTGCTACCTGCTGCCTTCTCAGGATCTGTTGAGATATTCTGATCCAGACTTACAGTATGATTCTTATAAACATCATACTGTCAGCTCCTGCTTTGTTTGTTTGTTTGTTTTTTATACTTTCTGCTATCCATTTTCTTCTCAAGGATGAATTCATCCCATTTACACTCAATATTATAGTTAATACATTTGTACAACCCAGTGGAATTGCTTGTTGGCTCTGAGAGGGAGGAAGTAAGAGGGGACAAAAAGAAAACAAATCATGGAAACATGGAGAAATATTTAAAAATTTAAATTTAAAAATATATATTATAGTTAATAGCTGTGCTTTTCCATTTACTCCATTCCTCCTCTGTTTGTCCCCCTTTTACTTTCTGTCAGGCCAATAAACTTAATTGTTGTTTTTTTGCTAAAGTTCTATGGTTCCTATTCTGTTCTGGATATGTTATTTTAGGTTTCAGTGTGGGGTTTGTGTATTTGGTTTTTCCTGGATCCTATTTAGTTATTCCAGTTTTTTAGACCAGTGTTAGATGCATTCCTGAACTGATGAGAGGAGTCTTCCTGATTACAAGTCTCAAAACTCTGTATTCTTCACATAGCTTGTCCCATTTAGAGTTTTCTTGCAGAAGATACTATAGTGTATGGCCATTTCCCTCTCAACTCATTTTAACAGATGATGAAACTGAGGTAAACAAGGTTAAGTGATTTGCCTAAAGTCATACAGCTAGTAAGTGTCTTGGGTCAAATTTGAACTTAGGTCTTCCTAACTCCAGGCCTGTGGCTCTATTCATTGTAGCCCCTACCTGCTCCAAATACTTACATACAATTCATTCAGAGCAGCTGCTTAGCAGTAGATGTCAGGCTATTACCTTCAATATCTTCTCATCTGCTAACTTTTTATAATTTTTCATTCCATTTTAGGGCAATTCTTTTATTCAGTCTGAGGAATGAATGACCCAAGATCAGGAAGGTTTGAATTTTCAAAACAGTCAAGCTGATTCAGGGGAATGATAATATTCCTCTCCTACCTTCTGTCCCTCTCTTCCCATTTTCTTTCTCTCTTCTCTCCTTTTCCTTCTTCTCTTCATCTCTTGGTTTCCCTCCTACTCCCTTCTTTTTTATATCTTCTATTCATCCCTTCTCCTTTCCTTTCTTCACTTTTTCCCTCTTTTCCTTCAACTTACCTTCAATTCAGTTTTTTGCCTACTGAATTTTCTTAGCTTTAGGAGATGAACCTAAGTGGGAGGTGAATGGTACCATTTGATCATGTTGCTTCTCATGTATTTAAAAGCATATATAGGGGCAGCTGGGTAGCTCAGTGGAGTGAGAGTCAGGCCTAGAGACAGGAGGTCCTAGGTTCAAACCCGGCCTCAGCCACTTCCCAGCTGTGTGACCCTGGGCAAGTCACTTGACCCCCATTGCCCACCCTTACCAATCTTCCACCTATGAGACAATACACCGAAGTACAAGGGTTTAAAAAAACAAACAAAAAAAAAGCATATATAATTCAGGATGTAGAACCTTTTAAAATTCCTAAAAAGGTAGAGATTTCAGAAAATGATTTTAGTCTGATTGTTAAGACTCTCAACTCAAGAAGGAAAGTATATTTCACAGAGTTAAATCAATTTAAGTTAATGATGGAGTATCTGGAGATAAATTATTACCTTGAAGGAAAAATCCAATTGTAGTCCCCAAAACAACTAGAGTTGCTAACAAACTGACTTATAATATAACATAAAGGGGATCATGAAAAGTATAAAGAATAAAATCACCTGTCAATAAGGTTTGTCAAGACAGATAAGCAAAAGGACAATATGCTAATTTCATTCATTATTCATTGTTCAATAAAAGAGAGACAGACACTTTCTAAGTTTCCAACTCAAAGTGGGTAATTACAGTGGCTAATATTGAAGGAGCGGTAAAAAATGAATTCAATACAATTAGACTGAAGGAGACATGCCAGGTATGGCAAGAAATATTAAGACTGTAAGAATGGTAAGAAAAAAATTAACCCAAGTGAAACAAAACAATAACCACATAACAAAAGCTCAGAGATTGAAGATCAGTTTTTTTCTAATTGTTAGGAAATGAGTTATTCAGAGTAAAGCACATAGTTGTATGACCCTGGGAAAGTCATGTAATCCCATTTGCCTAGCTCTCGTCCTTTTGTCTTAGAGACATTACTACGGGTTTAAGAAAGTAAGGGTTTTTTTTAAAAAAGTAAAATATAATGCATCCAAAAATTCTAAAACGTTAATTAGAACCAACAATGCCAACTCAGGTGAGAATGACACAATTGTATTGAGGAAGAGATAAATTCCAGAGCAAATCTGTTTTGCCCAGGACATCTAACTGTAGAGAATCCTAAGGTGTACTTCTAGGAAAATGTGATAGCAAACTTCAAATTAGAATTAAAGAGGATTAATCACCACCTGTCTCCTGGATGCCAAACAGCATAAAAATATTGAAAAATGTTAAGCTAGTGACTGACTAGACTGAGTTGTAATGTCAGAAAAGGTCTACAGCTATAAACATGTAGCTAAAAAGAAGTCTTTAATAGAATATGTTTTATTCTTATTACAATGCTATTTATTGTTTTATAAACCTAATGATGTTTATCAGCTTGTAATATCTGAAATCTACTATTGTTATTTGTATTGTGTGATGTATTGATACATATAATGTATACAATTGGTTCTTTATCCATAAACTATGTAACATGTTAAAGGTAATAGCTTTATACGTCCATAGATGTTACATTTTATCCCAATTGATTTGTGAGGACAATCCAGTTTTGACTGAGGGGAGATGTTGGGGTGACCTTTGGCAATTCACTGATCTGAGGTATATCTGCTTCTGAGAAAAGTAGGTGCTGGAGGCAGCTAGGCAGCACAGTGGATAGAACACTAGGTCTGGAGTCTGGAGGACCTGAGTTCAAATTGACTTCAGACACTTCCTACTTGTATGACCCTGGACAAGTCACTTAACCTCAATTGCCTAGCCCTTACACTCTTCTGCTTTACAAAAGGATTTACAGAGAGATAGACGGAGACAAAGACAAAGACAGAGACAGGAGGGGAGAAGAGAGAGGGAGAGAGGGAGAAAGAGAAGGATGGAGAGAGATAGAGGGAAGAAGAGAAGGAGAGAGAGAGAGAGAGAGAGAGAGAGAGAGAGAGAGAGAGAGAGAGAGAGAGAG